>NW_024428257.1:0-34626 GCF_017562075.2 Anopheles merus | reverse complement strand
ACCGAACCACTTTTTGCTGGGCAGTTCCTATGGCAAAAGCAGCAACTGGAGGAATGTCCAGACTTAGCGGAAACACTTCGAAGCAGCTACAAGAGAGCCTCCCGCTGACGGATGCATTTTGGGATCGGTGGCTCAAAGAGTATTTGCCCACCAAACACACGCGATCAAAGTGGCACGACGACACCAGCCGGTTGAACGTGAACGATTTGGGTGTTTATTGCGAGGGTCCAAGAAAGAGTTGGTTGAGGGCGATAGTTGAAGAGGTGATTCCCGTTAGGGATGGCAGGGGTACGGTCAAGCCATCGTGCGGACCGCACAAGAAAAAGGCTAAAAAGACCAGTTGTGAGATTAGCGGTACTGAACGTGAAGTTTAAGAAAAATAACTTATCACCGAGTCCACGGAAAAGTACTTTAGTTGTAGGCCTATTAGTTCACTCGCAAAAACGTGCTAAAATCGTGTAAATCCCTTAAACGAACGCACAGGATTGACGGGGTCGGGTGTTGACACGTTTTGGCACGCGGTATGATGTAAACAAACACCTGTAAGCGAGTGAAGCGAACGGATTAACCGGAGCGATTCCACCACCAAGCGCAGATTGGCGCTAGCGTACGATCAGGAGATTAGGCAGTGATAAGAGCGAGATGACTAGCGCTTCATGCTAAGGTCGCAAACCTTAGCAAAAGGGTCAAGGAAGGTCGAGTTTGGCGCAATTAGCAGCAAGGAGTTAGAAAGCAAACACGAGAGAGACCGGACAAATTTTTAAGCGTGCGCATTAAGATCGAATCGCCGTTGTTGAAAATTATCGAAATAAATTTATTGTTACTAAAGTAACAAAACTTAAATTTTTTTTTCTCAATCGTGATATCTGATTCGCGTTACAAACGTCTTTTTTATCTCAAAAAGTGAGATTAACGCAAAATGCCGAGACCCCGCGAAGAAGTTCGATTGCGTTGCGTGTGACCGTGAAAATGGTGCATCGAACATGGTTGCTTGTGAAAAGTGTAGGCAGTGGAACCATTTCGACTGCGCTAACGTATCGTGGAGCATTAAAAACGAAACGTGGTTTTGTGAAAGTGTGCATCTAAGGAGGGTCCCGAGGATTCTAAATGAGCCGCGCAGAAGGGAGGGGGAAATGGCATCCGGCAGTAAGCCTAAGGAGAGCAGCTACTCGCTTCAAAATGGGAAGCCCAAATCCGAAGCTGCTCACCATGATGGCGACATGAAGCCGATTGAGAAGCCGGCCACCAAACCACCTGGCGCATTAGAACCAGAAGAAGGATCGCATTACTCCTCACCAACACCCCAACGTGAGGCAGGTCGAACGCCCAGCATAAGGTCATATGCTTCGTCGCATCGAACGGCATTAGAAAACTTGGTGAGAGAGCAAAATGAAACGGTGAACCGTCTATTAGAAGAGCAGAAGATGATGGCCGCTCGGCATGCGGAAACGCAGGGTGCAATGATGGAGAAAATGACCAAGTTGATCACGCAGTGCTCGGCGAGAGGGAGTGAATATGTGCCTTCTGTTGCGGAAGTTAGTGGTAAAGCAAAATCAGCAGAATGGCTACACAAGCAATGTAATTTTTTTCCCGGATGTCAACTCTACCCTGCACCCGCAGGATAACGGGATGAAGAGTCGACGCCGATGGGTGAGCTACACGTGAGCTACACAACGAAGCTAACGGCAGACTAGATCGCAGCGAGACAGACGTGGCCCAAAAAACTGCCGACGTTCTCAGGCCACCACCAAGGGACTGGCCAAAATTCTACAACAGCTACGTGGAATCTACGGCTGCATGTGGGTTATCCCACGTGGAAAATTTAGCCAGGTTGGAGGAGTGTTTGACAGGGGGAGCGCGCGAGGTTGTCGAAGGCTGGTTTGATTCGCCGCAATCAGTGCCGCTAATTATAAAAACGCTGCAACGATTATTTGGCAAGCCATCGCTCGTAGCCAAAGACATGCTAGCGAAAATTCGCCAAGTACCAGCACCGGGACCGGAACGATTGGATGAGTTGATTACTTCGGCTTAGCGGTACAACACTGTGTAATCAACTGAGCTCACCCGATAGAAAGCACTACTTGTCGAACCATGAGCTGCTAGAGGAGCTAGTTGAAAAGCTACCGGCTTCAAGACGTCTTGAGTGGGTTAGCTACAAATTTGCCGTAAAGAAAGAAACCCACAAAACAGAGCCCTCGCTTCAAGAATTTGACAGTTCATGGAACAGCTAGTGGAAAAGGCAAGTGAGGTGACCACCTACACTCCACCTAAGTCGAATTTCCCTCGAATGATGAGGAATCAGCAACGATCACACATCTTTGTGCATTCAGAAGAAGCTATCGCCACCAGCCCGGCATCTCCTGACTCAGAAGCCCACACGTCTAAAGCCAGAGAAGTAATATCAACAGGATGCCTAAATGCTTGCTTTGCCAAAACCCAACTCATCGAGTCAAAACCTGTGAAAGATTCCAGCGCCTACCAGTAGAAGACCGCCTGCTGACTGTGAGGGACTAAGACTGTGCTACAACTGCTTGGGAAACCATGGCACTAAGTCATGCAAATCGAGATCCTCGTGCGAAGTCTTAGGTTGCCGTGAACGACACCATACACTGCTACATAACCCAAACCTTGCGCGTGCTCCTAACCCTCCGACAACGGTAGCTGAGTGTAGTGTTCATCGAATGAAGCAGAGACCCACTGACATACTCTTCCGGATTGTGCCTGTTACAGTGCACAATGGACCAGTGAGCATAAAACACTGGCGTTCCTGGATGAAGGATCGTCACTCACACTGGTGGAAACCGTCTTAGCTGAACGCCTCGGTTTAAAACTAGAACAAGAAAGGAAACTAGTGACTAGAAAGGAAACTGCATCACAACGCGTCAGCATGGAGATATCAGCAATGGGGGATGAGCGGCGCTATTCAATAGCGCCGCTCACACTGTCAACAAGCTAAGTCTTCCCCTATATAACAAAAAATGCAACACACTGATAATACACTTAACTATTTACAGGATGTCCCGCTCCACACCTACGACGATCCGATGCCCCAACTGCTGATCGGACTAGCTGATGTAAACCTAATCCAACCCCTGGAAACGCGTTCAGGACACCCTGGCGAACCTATTGCAGTGCGCTGCGCGTTAGGTTGGGCTATTTACGGACCGTACAATACAACCACCGAAACGAATCAGGGGAATGCATTCCTTAACGTTCATCACGGCGAAGCTACCAACGACGATGCCGATAGCGAAAACCCTGCGACTACGAGTTGAACGAGACAATGAGAAAATACTTTGCCTTAGAAGAAGTCCAGTAAGCTCATTCAACAAATTCCTGCCTGAACCAGAAGATTTCCAAAGAGCTAAAGCGATGCTAGAAGCTACCACAACAAAAATTGACGGTCGATATACAACAGGCCTGTTGTGGAAAACCGATATAGTGGATTTCCCAGACAGCAAACCGATGGCTTTAGCTCGACTGCGTGCTCTCGAGAAAAAGTTGGAGAGGGATCCAGACCTAAAAGAAAATGTACACGATCAGATGCGAGCGTATATAAAAAATGGTTATGCCCACCAAGCAGACGAGACAGAACTATCTTCTGCCTGCCAAGGGAGAACTTGGTACTTACCACTAAATGTAGTCGGCCACCCTCAAAAACCTTAAAAGAAACGATTGGTATGGGACGCAGCAGCCAAAGTAAATGGAGTGTCCCTCAACTCGCAATTGTTGAAAGGACCAGATCTCCTGGTGCAGTTACCTGCAGTCCTTTGTAAGTTTCGCCAAAGAAAAATAGCTTTCGGGGGAGACATTGAAAAAATGTTTCATCAAATTCGCATCAGAAAAGAGGACACTCACTCACAAAGATTCCTCTTTAGGTTCAACAAAAATGAATCGCCTAAAGTGTTCATAATGGACGTAGCAACTTTCGGAGCCACCTGCTCGCCATGCTCAGCCCAATATGTGATGCGCAAAAATGCAGAAGAGCACACAAAAGAGTTTCCAGAAGCGTCGGCTGCCATTATTAATAACACATATATGGACGACTACTATGATAGTTGCGATACGATAAAAGAAGCTATACAACGGGTGAAAGAGGTAAAAAATATACACGGGCAAGCTGGGTTCAACATGCGAAATTGGGTGAGCAACCAACCGTCTGTCCTTCCAAGTTTAGGAGAATCGGCTAGCGATAAGAACAAGAAGATTAACCTTTGTGAAGAGACAAAACACCCACGTGTGCTAGGTATACTATGGGACCCGTCTACAGATACATTACAATTCTCGGCAAGTTGGCATAACGATCTGAAACCATATATCGATGGAATAAAGAAACCAACAAAGCGAATAGTCTTGAGAGCAATCATGAGCCTGTTCGACCCGTTGGGATTAGTGGCACCAGTACTAATCCACGGTAGAATGATGATGCAAGACCTATGGCGCGATAATTTAGGGTGGGATGACGAATTGAATGATGCACAACAACACACCTTCAAACGGTGGACGGGTTTACTTCCGGAATACAAAGGGTGAAAATCCCTCGATGGTATTTCAGAGGTGCTGCACCGAATGCGGACAATGTGGTACAATTGCACATATTTACAGACGCTAGCGAACTGGGTTACGGTTGTGCCGCTTACTTTCGAATGCAAACAGCCGATGGCGTACATTGTGCATGGATAATGGCACGAAGCAAAGTAGCCCCGCTACAACACTTAACCATCCCGAAATTAGAGCTCCAAGCGGCATTGCTAGGAGCTAGGTTGAAACGCACGATATGTGACAGCCATGACATTAAAATTGACACCACATACTTTCACACAGACTCAGAGGTGGTACTGTCATGGATCCGAACACCAACTCGCGAACTAAAACAATTTGTGGCATGCCGGGTAGGCGAAATTCTATCACTGTCTGACCCAAAAGATTGGCGACATGTCCCAAGCAAAGAAAATCCTGCCGATTGCCTCACTAAATGGTGCAAAGACACAGATATCGAACAGCACGGCAGATGGTTGAATGGACCGCCTTTCTTGTATCTACCTGAGAGCAATTGGCCCGAACAGAAACCTATAAAGGACACGAATGCAGAACGCAAAACGTGTTACCTAGCACACCACTCAGAGCTACAACCACCCATTTTTGTAGACATTTCACGATTTTCCCGTTGGAAAATCCTACTTCGAACCGTAGCACTGCTTTGGCGTTTTGATACCAACTGCAAACGTAAAGCAGAGGGGTTGCCAATACAAACAATTAAAGCTACTAAAATCCAAGCAAAGCACATCAAACATACACTATTGGCCGAACAGGCACCAATTTCGGAATCAGAGTTACAAAAGGCCGAACGATTCCTATTGAGCATGGCCCAAAGAGAGGCGTATGAAAAAGAAGTGCAAGTATTGACAGCAAAGGCAAGCGCTGAAAAACAACCCCATTTAGAACGTAGCAGTGCTCTTCATAACTTAAACCCGTTCGCAGACGAATTTGGAATATTACGAATCGACGGACGAATAGCCAGAGCAAACCATATTCCCTATGATGCACGGTACCCTATAATCCTACCAAAAACACACAATATAACCGCCCTGATCCTAAAAGACTACCACGATCGTTTTGGCCATGCCAACAGTGAGACCGTAGTTAATGAAATAAGGCAACGCTTTTACATCAAAAACCTTCGATCATGCGTAGCAAAAACTAAGAAACATTGTCAACGATGTAAAATTAAAGCAGCCCAACCCGTAACCCCTCGCATGGCCCCGATACCAGAAGAAAGACTTACACCCTATATTCGCCCATTCTGCAGTGTCGGCATAGACTATTTGGGACCTCTAGACGTTGTGAATGCAAGACGGTCAGAAAAGCGTTATGTGGCATTATTCATATGCTTAGTAACACGAGCAGTACATTTGGAGGTGGCACATAGCCTGTCCACGGAGTCCTGCATCATGGCAATAAGACGTTTCGTGAATCGTAGAGGGCCACCAAAAGAAATATTTTCAGACAACGGGACCAACTTTGTTGGAGCCAGTAATGAGCTAACACGGCAGCTGAAAGACATTAACTACTCATGTGCCGAAACATTCACCAATACAGACACGAGATGGGTTTTCAACCCACCGTCTGCCCCTCATATGGGGGGAGTTTGGGAACGGATGGTTCGCAGCGTAAAGGATGCAATGCAAGCGCTTGACGATGGGCGGAAATTGAACGACGAGATTTTGTTAACAGCGTTAGCAGGGGCAGAAAGCCTCATTAACTCACGACCTCTCACCTACATGCCCCAAAGCAATTCTAACGTAGAGGCGATCACACCGAACCACTTTTTGCTGGGCAGTTCCTATGGCAAAAAGCAGCAACTGGAGGAATGTCCAGACTTAGCGGAAACACTTCGAAGCAGCTACAAGAGAGCCTCCGCGCTGACGGATGCATTTTGGGATCGGTGGCTCAAAGAGTATTTGCCCACCAAACACACGCGATCAAAGTGGCACGACGACACCAGCCGGTTGAACGTGAACGATTTGGTGTTTATTGCAGAGGGTCCAAGAAAGAGTTGGTTGAGGGCGATAGTTGAAGAGGTGATTCCCGGTAGGGATGGCAGGGTACGTCAAGCCATCGTGCGGACCGCACAAGGAAAAAGGCTAAAAAGACCAGTTGTGAGATTAGCGGTACTGAACGTTGAAGTTTAAGAAAAGATAACTTATCACCGAGTCCACGGAATAGTACTTTAGTTGTAGGCCTACTAGTTCACTCGCAAAAAACGTGCTAAAATCTTGTAAATCCCTTAAACGAACGCACAGGATTGACGGGGTCGGGTGTTGACACGTTTTGGCACGCGGTATGATGTAAACAAACACCTGTAAGCGAGTTGAAGCGAACGGATTAACCGGAGCGATTCCACCACCAAGCGCAGATTGGCGCTAGCGTACGATCAGGAGATTAGGCAGTGATAAGAGCGAGATGACTAGCGCTTCATGCTAAGGTCGCAAACCTTAGCGAAAGGGTCAAGGAAGGTCGAGTTTGGCGCAATTAGCAGCAAGGAGTTAGAAAGCAAACACGAGAGAGACCGGACAAATTTTTAAGCGTGCGCATTAAGATCGAATCGCCGTTGTTGAAAATTATCGGAAATAAATTTATTGTTACTAAAGTAACAAAACTTAAATTTTTTTTCTCAATCGTGATATCTGATTCGCGTTTACAAACGTCTTTTTTTATCTCAAAAAGTGAGATTAACGCAAAATGCCGAGACCCGCGAAGAAGTTCGATTGCGTTGCGTGTGACCGTGAAAATGGTGCATCGAACATGGTTGCTTGTGAAAAGTGTAGGCAGTGGAACCATTTCGACTGCGCTAACGTATCGTGGAGCATTAAAAACGAAACGTGGTTTTGTGAAAAGTGTGCATCTAAGGAGGGTCCCGAGGATTCTAAAATGAGCCGCGCAGAAGGGAAGGGGGAAATGGCATCCGGCAGTAAGCCTAAGGAGAGCAGCTACTCGCTTCAAAATGGGAAGCCCAAATCCGAAGCTGCTCACCATGATGGCGACATGAAGCCGATTGAGAAGCCGGCCACCAAACCACCTGGCGCATTAGAACCAGAAGAAGGATCGCATTACTCCTCACCAACACCCCAACGTGAGGCAGGTCGAACGCCCAGCATAAGGTCATATGCTTCGTCGCATCGAACGGCATTAGAAAACTTGGTGAGAGAGCAAAATGAAACGGTGAACCGTCTATTAGAAGAGCAGAAGATGATGGCCGCTCGGCATGCGGAAACGCAGGGTGCAATGATGGAGAAAATGACCAAGTTGATCACGCAGTGCTCGGCGAGAGGGAGTGAATATGTGCCTTCTGTTGCGGAAGTTAGTGGTAAAGCAAAATCAGCAGAATGGCTACACAAGCAATGTAATTTTTTCCCGGATGTCAACTCTACCCTGCACCCGCAGGATAACGGGATGAAAGAGTCGACGCCGATGGGTGAGCTACACGTGAGCTACACAACGAAGCTAACGGCAGACTAGATCGCAGCGAGACAGACGTGGCCCAAAAAACTGCCGACGTTCTCAGGCACACCAAGGGACTGGCCAAAATTCTACAACAGCTACGTGGAATCTACGGCTGCATGTGGGTTATCCCACGTGGAAAATTTAGCCAGGTTGGAGGAGTGTTTGACAGGGGGAGCGCGCGAGGTTGTCGAAGGCTGGTTTGATTCGCCGCAATCAGTGCCGCTAATTATAAAAACGCTGCAACGATTATTTGGCAAGCCATCGCTCGTAGCCAAAGACATGCTAGCGAAAATTCGCCAAGTACCAGCACCGGGACCGGAACGATTGGATGAGTTGATTACTTTCGGCTTAGCGGTACAACACTTGTGTAATCAACTGAGCTCACCCGATAGAAAGCACTACTTGTCGAACCATGAGCTGCTAGAGGAGCTAGTTGAAAAGCTACCGGCTTCAAGACGTCTTGAGTGGGTTAGCTACAAATTTGCCGTAAAAGAAACCCACAAAACAGAGCCCTCGCTTCAAGAATTTGGACAGTTCATGGAACAGCTAGTGGAAAAGGCAAGTGAGGTGACCACCTACACTCCACCTAAGTCGAATTTCCCTCGAATGATGAGGAATCAGCAACGATCACACATCTTTGTGCATTCAGAAGAAGCTATCGCCACCAGCCCGGCATCTCCTGACTCAGAAGCCCACACGTCTAAAGCCAGAGAAGGTAATATCAACAGGATGCCTAAATGCTTGCTTTGCCAAAACCCAACTCATCGAGTCAAAACCTGTGAAAGATTCCAGCGCCTACCAGTAGAAGACCGCCTGCTGACTGTGAGGAGACTAAGACTGTGCTACAACTGCTTGGGAAACCATGGCACTAAGTCATGCAAATCGAGATCCTCGTGCGAAGTCTTAGGTTGCCGTGAACGACACCATACACTGCTACATAACCCAAACCTTGCGCGTGCTCCTAACCCTCCGACAACGGTAGCTGAGTGTAGTGTTCATCGAATGAAGCAGAGACCCACTGACATACTCTTCCGGATTGTGCCTGTTACAGTGCACAATGGACCAGTGAGCATAAAAACACTGGCGTTCCTGGATGAAGGATCGTCACTCACACTGGTGGAAACCGTCTTAGCTGAACGCCTCGGTTTAAAACTAGAACAAGAAAGGAAACTAGTGACTAGAAAGGAAACTGCATCACAACGCGTCAGCATGGAGATATCAGCAATGGGGGATGAGCGGCGCTATTCAATAGCGGCCGCTCACACTGTCAACAAGCTAAGTCTTCCCCTATATAACAAAAAATGCAACACACTGATAAGTACACTTAACTATTTACAGGATGTCCCGCTCCACACCTACGACGATCCGATGCCCCAACTGCTGATCGGACTAGCTGATGTAAACCTAATCCAACCCCTGGAAACGCGTTCAGGACACCCTGGCGAACCTATTGCAGTGCGCTGCGCGTTAGGTTGGGCTATTTACGGACCGTACAATACAACCACCGAAACGAATCAGGGGAATGCATTCCTTAACGTTCATCACGGCGAAGCTACCAACGACGATGCCGATAGCGAAAAACCCTGCGACTACGAGTTGAACGAGACAATGAGAAAATACTTTGCCTTAGAAGAAAGTCCAGTAAGCTCATTCAACAAATTCCTGCCTGAACCAGAAGATTTCCAAAGAGCTAAAGCGATGCTAGAAGCTACCACAACAAAAATTGACGGTCGATATACAACAGGCCTGTTGTGGAAAACCGATATAGTGGATTTCCCAGACAGCAAACCGATGGCTTTAGCTCGACTGCGTGCTCTCGAGAAAAAGTTGGAGAGGGATCCAGACCTAAAAGAAAATGTACACGATCAGATGCGAGCGTATATAAAAAATGGTTATGCCCACCAAGCAGACGAGACAGAACTATCTTCTGCCTGCCAAGGGAGAACTTGGTACTTACCACTAAATGTAGTCGGCCACCCTCAAAAACCTTAAAAGAAACGATTGGTATGGGACGCAGCAGCCAAAGTAAATGGAGTGTCCCTCAACTCGCAATTGTTGAAAGGACCAGATCTCCTGGTGCAGTTACCTGCAGTCCTTTGTAAGTTTCGCCAAAGAAAAATAGCTTTCGGGGGAGACATTGAAAAAATGTTTCATCAAATTCGCATCAGAAAAGAGGACACTCACTCACAAAGATTCCTCTTTAGGTTCAACAAAAATGAATCGCCTAAAGTGTTCATAATGGACGTAGCAACTTTCGGAGCCACCTGCTCGCCATGCTCAGCCCAATATGTGATGCGCAAAAATGCAGAAGAGCACACAAAAGAGTTTCCAGAAGCGTCGGCTGCCATTATTAATAACACATATATGGACGACTACTATGATAGTTGCGATACGATAAAAGAAGCTATACAACGGGTGAAAGAGGTGAAAAATATACACGGGCAAGCTGGGTTCAACATGCGAAATTGGGTGAGCAACCAACCGTCTGTCCTTCCAAGTTTAGGAGAATCGGCTAGCGATAAGAACAAGAAGATTAACCTTTGTGAAGAGACAAAACACCCACGTGTGCTAGGTATACTATGGGACCCGTCTACAGATACATTACAATTCTCGGCAAGTTGGCATAACGATCTGAAACCATATATCGATGGAATAAAGAAACCAACAAAGCGAATAGTCTTGAGAGCAATCATGAGCCTGTTCGACCCGTTGGGATTAGTGGCACCAGTACTAATCCACGGTAGAATGATGATGCAAGACCTATGGCGCGATAATTTAGGGTGGGATGACGAATTGAATGATGCACAACAACACACCTTCAAACGGTGGACGGGTTTACTTCCCGGAATACAAAGGGTGAAAATCCCTCGATGGTATTTCAGAGGTGCTGCACCGAATGCGGACAATGTGGTACAATTGCACATATTTACAGACGCTAGCGAACTGGGTTACGGTTGTGCCGCTTACTTTCGAATGCAAACAGCCGATGGCGTACATTGTGCATGGATAATGGCACGAAGCAAAGTAGCCCCGCTACAACACTTAACCATCCCGAAATTAGAGCTCCAAGCGGCATTGCTAGGAGCTAGGTTGAAACGCACGATATGTGACAGCCATGACATTAAAATTGACACCACATACTTTCACACAGACTCAGAGGTGGTACTGTCATGGATCCGAACACCAACTCGCGAACTAAAACAATTTGTGGCATGCCGGGTAGGCGAAATTCTATCACTGTCTGACCCAAAAGATTGGCGACATGTCCCAAGCAAAGAAAATCCTGCCGATTGCCTCACTAAATGGTGCAAAGACACAGATATCGAACAGCACGGCAGATGGTTGAATGGACCGCCTTTCTTGTATCTACCTGAGAGCAATTGGCCCGAACAGAAACCTATAAAGGACACGAATGCAGAACGCAAAACGTGTTACCTAGCACACCACTCAGAGCTACAACCACCCATTTTTGTAGACATTTCACGATTTTCCCGTTGGAAAATCCTACTTCGAACCGTAGCACTGCTTTGGCGTTTTGATACCAACTGCAAACGTAAAGCAGAGGGGTTGCCAATACAAACAATTAAAGCTACTAAAATCCAAGCAAAGCACATCAAACATACACTATTGGCCGAACAGGCACCAATTTCGGAATCAGAGTTACAAAAGGCCGAACGATTCCTATTGAGCATGGCCCAAAGAGAGGCGTATGAAAAAGAAGTGCAAGTATTGACAGCAAAGGCAAGCGCTGAAAAACAACCCCATTTAGAACGTAGCAGTGCTCTTCATAACTTAAACCCGTTCGCAGACGAATTTGGAATATTACGAATCGACGGACGAATAGCCAGAGCAAACCATATTCCCTATGATGCACGGTACCCTATAATCCTACCAAAAACACACAATATAACCGCCCTGATCCTAAAAGACTACCACGATCGTTTTGGCCATGCCAACAGTGAGACCGTAGTTAATGAAATAAGGCAACGCTTTTACATCAAAAACCTTCGATCATGCGTAGCAAAAACTAAGAAACATTGTCAACGATGTAAAATTAAAGCAGCCCAACCCGTAACCCCTCGCATGGCCCCGATACCAGAAGAAAGACTTACACCCTATATTCGCCCATTCTGCAGTGTCGGCATAGACTATTTGGGACCTCTAGACGTTGTGAATGCAAGACGGTCAGAAAAGCGTTATGTGGCATTATTCATATGCTTAGTAACACGAGCAGTACATTTGGAGGTGGCACATAGCCTGTCCACGGAGTCCTGCATCATGGCAATAAGACGTTTCGTGAATCGTAGAGGGCCACCAAAAGAAATATTTTCAGACAACGGGACCAACTTTGTTGGAGCCAGTAATGAGCTAACACGGCAGCTGAAAGACATTAACTACTCATGTGCCGAAACATTCACCAATACAGACACGAGATGGGTTTTCAACCCACCGTCTGCCCCTCATATGGGGGGAGTTTGGGAACGGATGGTTCGCAGCGTAAAGGATGCAATGCAAGCGCTTGACGATGGGCGGAAATTGAACGACGAGATTTTGTTAACAGCGTTAGCAGGGGCAGAAAGCCTCATTAACTCACGACCTCTCACCTACATGCCCCAAAGCAATTCTAACGTAGAGGCGATCACACCGAACCACTTTTTGCTGGGCAGTTCCTATGGCAAAAAGCAGCAACTGGAGGAATGTCCAGACTTAGCGGAAACACTTCGAAGCAGCTACAAGAGAGCCTCCGCGCTGACGGATGCATTTTGGGATCGGTGGCTCAAAGAGTATTTGCCCACCAAACACACGCGATCAAAGTGGCACGACGACACCAGCCGGTTGAACGTGAACGATTTGGTGTTTATTGCAGAGGGTCCAAGAAAGAGTTGGTTGAGGGCGATAGTTGAAGAGGTGATTCCCGGTAGGGATGGCAGGGTACGTCAAGCCATCGTGCGGACCGCACAAGGAAAAAGGCTAAAAAGACCAGTTGTGAGATTAGCGGTACTGAACGTTGAAGTTTAAGAAAAGATAACTTATCACCGAGTCCACGGAATAGTACTTTAGTTGTAGGCCTACTAGTTCACTCGCAAAAAACGTGCTAAAATCTTGTAAATCCCTTAAACGAACGCACAGGATTGACGGGGTCGGGTGTTGACACGTTTTGGCACGCGGTATGATGTAAACAAACACCTGTAAGCGAGTTGAAGCGAACGGATTAACCGGAGCGATTCCACCACCAAGCGCAGATTGGCGCTAGCGTACGATCAGGAGATTAGGCAGTGATAAGAGCGAGATGACTAGCGCTTCATGCTAAGGTCGCAAACCTTAGCGAAAGGGTCAAGGAAGGTCGAGTTTGGCGCAATTAGCAGCAAGGAGTTAGAAAGCAAACACGAGAGAGACCGGACAAATTTTTAAGCGTGCGCATTAAGATCGAATCGCCGTTGTTGAAAATTATCGGAAATAAATTTATTGTTACTAAAGTAACAAAACTTAAATTTTTTTTTCTCAATCGTGATATCTGATTCGCGTTTACAAACGTCTTTTTTTATCTCAAAAAGTGAGATTAACGCAAAATGCCGAGACCCGCGAAGAAGTTCGATTGCGTTGCGTGTGACCGTGAAAATGGTGCATCAAACATGGTTGCTTGTGAAAAGTGTAGGCAGTGGAACCATTTCGACTGCGCTAACGTATCGTGGAGCATTAAAAACGAAACGTGGTTTTGTGAAAAGTGTGCATCTAAGGAGGGTCCCGAGGATTCTAAAATGAGCCGCGCAGAAGGGAAGGGGGAAATGGCATCCGGCAGTAAGCCTAAGGAGAGCAGCTACTCGCTTCAAAATGGGAAGCCCAAATCCGAAGCTGCTCACCATGATGGCGACATGAAGCCGATTGAGAAGCCGGCCACCAAACCACCTGGCGCATTAGAACCAGAAGAAGGATCGCATTACTCCTCACCAACACCCCAACGTGAGGCAGGTCGAACGCCCAGCATAAGGTCATATGCTTCGTCGCATCGAACGGCATTAGAAAACTTGGTGAGAGAGCAAAATGAAACGGTGAACCGTCTATTAGAAGAGCAGAAGATGATGGCCGCTCGGCATGCGGAAACGCAGGGTGCAATGATGGAGAAAATGACCAAGTTGATCACGCAGTGCTCGGCGAGAGGGAGTGAATATGTGCCTTCTGTTGCGGAAGTTAGTGGTAAAGCAAAATCAGCAGAATGGCTACACAAGCAATGTAATTTTTTCCCGGATGTCAACTCTACCCTGCACCCGCAGGATAACGGGATGAAAGAGTCGACGCCGATGGGTGAGCTACACGTGAGCTACACAACGAAGCTAACGGCAGACTAGATCGCAGCGAGACAGACGTGGCCCAAAAAACTGCCGACGTTCTCAGGCACACCAAGGGACTGGCCAAAATTCTACAACAGCTACGTGGAATCTACGGCTGCATGTGGGTTATCCCACGTGGAAAATTTAGCCAGGTTGGAGGAGTGTTTGACAGGGGGAGCGCGCGAGGTTGTCGAAGGCTGGTTTGATTCGCCGCAATCAGTGCCGCTAATTATAAAAACGCTGCAACGATTATTTGGCAAGCCATCGCTCGTAGCCAAAGACATGCTAGCGAAAATTCGCCAAGTACCAGCACCGGGACCGGAACGATTGGATGAGTTGATTACTTTCGGCTTAGCGGTACAACACTTGTGTAATCAACTGAGCTCACCCGATAGAAAGCACTACTTGTCGAACCATGAGCTGCTAGAGGAGCTAGTTGAAAAGCTACCGGCTTCAAGACGTCTTGAGTGGGTTAGCTACAAATTTGCCGTAAAAGAAACCCACAAAACAGAGCCCTCGCTTCAAGAATTTGGACAGTTCATGGAACAGCTAGTGGAAAAGGCAAGTGAGGTGACCACCTACACTCCACCTAAGTCGAATTTCCCTCGAATGATGAGGAATCAGCAACGATCACACATCTTTGTGCATTCAGAAGAAGCTATCGCCACCAGCCCGGCATCTCCTGACTCAGAAGCCCACACGTCTAAAGCCAGAGAAGGTAATATCAACAGGATGCCTAAATGCTTGCTTTGCCAAAACCCAACTCATCGAGTCAAAACCTGTGAAAGATTCCAGCGCCTACCAGTAGAAGACCGCCTGCTGACTGTGAGGAGACTAAGACTGTGCTACAACTGCTTGGGAAACCATGGCACTAAGTCATGCAAATCGAGATCCTCGTGCGAAGTCTTAGGTTGCCGTGAACGACACCATACACTGCTACATAACCCAAACCTTGCGCGTGCTCCTAACCCTCCGACAACGGTAGCTGAGTGTAGTGTTCATCGAATGAAGCAGAGACCCACTGACATACTCTTCCGGATTGTGCCTGTTACAGTGCACAATGGACCAGTGAGCATAAAAACACTGGCGTTCCTGGATGAAGGATCGTCACTCACACTGGTGGAAACCGTCTTAGCTGAACGCCTCGGTTTAAAACTAGAACAAGAAAGGAAACTAGTGACTAGAAAGGAAACTGCATCACAACGCGTCAGCATGGAGATATCAGCAATGGGGGATGAGCGGCGCTATTCAATAGCGGCCGCTCACACTGTCAACAAGCTAAGTCTTCCCCTATATAACAAAAAATGCAACACACTGATAAGTACACTTAACTATTTACAGGATGTCCCGCTCCACACCTACGACGATCCGATGCCCCAACTGCTGATCGGACTAGCTGATGTAAACCTAATCCAACCCCTGGAAACGCGTTCAGGACACCCTGGCGAACCTATTGCAGTGCGCTGCGCGTTAGGTTGGGCTATTTACGGACCGTACAATACAACCACCGAAACGAATCAGGGGAATGCATTCCTTAACGTTCATCACGGCGAAGCTACCAACGACGATGCCGATAGCGAAAAACCCTGCGACTACGAGTTGAACGAGACAATGAGAAAATACTTTGCCTTAGAAGAAAGTCCAGTAAGCTCATTCAACAAATTCCTGCCTGAACCAGAAGATTTCCAAAGAGCTAAAGCGATGCTAGAAGCTACCACAACAAAAATTGACGGTCGATATACAACAGGCCTGTTGTGGAAAACCGATATAGTGGATTTCCCAGACAGCAAACCGATGGCTTTAGCTCGACTGCGTGCTCTCGAGAAAAAGTTGGAGAGGGATCCAGACCTAAAAGAAAATGTACACGATCAGATGCGAGCGTATATAAAAAATGGTTATGCCCACCAAGCAGACGAGACAGAACTATCTTCTGCCTGCCAAGGGAGAACTTGGTACTTACCACTAAATGTAGTCGGCCACCCTCAAAAACCTTAAAAGAAACGATTGGTATGGGACGCAGCAGCCAAAGTAAATGGAGTGTCCCTCAACTCGCAATTGTTGAAAGGACCAGATCTCCTGGTGCAGTTACCTGCAGTCCTTTGTAAGTTTCGCCAAAGAAAAATAGCTTTCGGGGGAGACATTGAAAAAATGTTTCATCAAATTCGCATCAGAAAAGAGGACACTCACTCACAAAGATTCCTCTTTAGGTTCAACAAAAATGAATCGCCTAAAGTGTTCATAATGGACGTAGCAACTTTCGGAGCCACCTGCTCGCCATGCTCAGCCCAATATGTGATGCGCAAAAATGCAGAAGAGCACACAAAAGAGTTTCCAGAAGCGTCGGCTGCCATTATTAATAACACATATATGGACGACTACTATGATAGTTGCGATACGATAAAAGAAGCTATACAACGGGTGAAAGAGGTAAAAAATATACACGGGCAAGCTGGGTTCAACATGCGAAATTGGGTGAGCAACCAACCGTCTGTCCTTCCAAGTTTAGGAGAATCGGCTAGCGATAAGAACAAGAAGATTAACCTTTGTGAAGAGACAAAACACCCACGTGTGCTAGGTATACTATGGGACCCGTCTACAGATACATTACAATTCTCGGCAAGTTGGCATAACGATCTGAAACCATATATCGATGGAATAAAGAAACCAACAAAGCGAATAGTCTTGAGAGCAATCATGAGCCTGTTCGACCCGTTGGGATTAGTGGCACCAGTACTAATCCACGGTAGAATGATGATGCAAGACCTATGGCGCGATAATTTAGGGTGGGATGACGAATTGAATGATGCACAACAACACACCTTCAAACGGTGGACGGGTTTACTTCCCGGAATACAAAGGGTGAAAATCCCTCGATGGTATTTCAGAGGTGCTGCACCGAATGCGGACAATGTGGTACAATTGCACATATTTACAGACGCTAGCGAACTGGGTTACGGTTGTGCCGCTTACTTTCGAATGCAAACAGCCGATGGCGTACATTGTGCATGGATAATGGCACGAAGCAAAGTAGCCCCGCTACAACACTTAACCATCCCGAAATTAGAGCTCCAAGCGGCATTGCTAGGAGCTAGGTTGAAACGCACGATATGTGACAGCCATGACATTAAAATTGACACCACATACTTTCACACAGACTCAGAGGTGGTACTGTCATGGATCCGAACACCAACTCGCGAACTAAAACAATTTGTGGCATGCCGGGTAGGCGAAATTCTATCACTGTCTGACCCAAAAGATTGGCGACATGTCCCAAGCAAAGAAAATCCTGCCGATTGCCTCACTAAATGGTGCAAAGACACAGATATCGAACAGCACGGCAGATGGTTGAATGGACCGCCTTTCTTGTATCTACCTGAGAGCAATTGGCCCGAACAGAAACCTATAAAGGACACGAATGCAGAACGCAAAACGTGTTACCTAGCACACCACTCAGAGCTACAACCACCCATTTTTGTAGACATTTCACGATTTTCCCGTTGGAAAATCCTACTTCGAACCGTAGCACTGCTTTGGCGTTTTGATACCAACTGCAAACGTAAAGCAGAGGGGTTGCCAATACAAACAATTAAAGCTACTAAAATCCAAGCAAAGCACATCAAACATACACTATTGGCCGAACAGGCACCAATTTCGGAATCAGAGTTACAAAAGGCCGAACGATTCCTATTGAGCATGGCCCAAAGAGAGGCGTATGAAAAAGAAGTGCAAGTATTGACAGCAAAGGCAAGCGCTGAAAAACAACCCCATTTAGAACGTAGCAGTGCTCTTCATAACTTAAACCCGTTCGCAGACGAATTTGGAATATTACGAATCGACGGACGAATAGCCAGAGCAAACCATATTCCCTATGATGCACGGTACCCTATAATCCTACCAAAAACACACAATATAACCGCCCTGATCCTAAAAGACTACCACGATCGTTTTGGCCATGCCAACAGTGAGACCGTAGTTAATGAAATAAGGCAACGCTTTTACATCAAAAACCTTCGATCATGCGTAGCAAAAACTAAGAAACATTGTCAACGATGTAAAATTAAAGCAGCCCAACCCGTAACCCCTCGCATGGCCCCGATACCAGAAGAAAGACTTACACCCTATATTCGCCCATTCTGCAGTGTCGGCATAGACTATTTGGGACCTCTAGACGTTGTGAATGCAAGACGGTCAGAAAAGCGTTATGTGGCATTATTCATATGCTTAGTAACACGAGCAGTACATTTGGAGGTGGCACATAGCCTGTCCACGGAGTCCTGCATCATGGCAATAAGACGTTTCGTGAATCGTAGAGGGCCACCAAAAGAAATATTTTCAGACAACGGGACCAACTTTGTTGGAGCCAGTAATGAGCTAACACGGCAGCTGAAAGACATTAACTACTCATGTGCCGAAACATTCACCAATACAGACACGAGATGGGTTTTCAACCCACCGTCTGCCCCTCATATGGGGGGAGTTTGGGAACGGATGGTTCGCAGCGTAAAGGATGCAATGCAAGCGCTTGACGATGGGCGGAAATTGAACGACGAGATTTTGTTAACAGCGTTAGCAGGGGCAGAAAGCCTCATTAACTCACGACCTCTCACCTACATGCCCCAAAGCAATTCTAACGTAGAGGCGATCACACCGAACCACTTTTTGCTGGGCAGTTCCTATGGCAAAAAGCAGCAACTGGAGGAATGTCCAGACTTAGCGGAAACACTTCGAAGCAGCTACAAGAGAGCCTCCGCGCTGACGGATGCATTTTGGGATCGGTGGCTCAAAGAGTATTTGCCCACCAAACACACGCGATCAAAGTGGCACGACGACACCAGCCGGTTGAACGTGAACGATTTGGTGTTTATTGCAGAGGGTCCAAGAAAGAGTTGGTTGAGGGCGATAGTTGAAGAGGTGATTCCCGGTAGGGATGGCAGGGTACGTCAAGCCATCGTGCGGACCGCACAAGGAAAAAGGCTAAAAAGACCAGTTGTGAGATTAGCGGTACTGAACGTTGAAGTTTAAGAAAAGATAACTTATCACCGAGTCCACGGAATAGTACTTTAGTTGTAGGCCTACTAGTTCACTCGCAAAAAACGTGCTAAAATCTTGTAAATCCCTTAAACGAACGCACAGGATTGACGGGGTCGGGTGTTGACACGTTTTGGCACGCGGTATGATGTAAACAAACACCTGTAAGCGAGTTGAAGCGAACGGATTAACCGGAGCGATTCCACCACCAAGCGCAGATTGGCGCTAGCGTACGATCAGGAGATTAGGCAGTGATAAGAGCGAGATGACTAGCGCTTCATGCTAAGGTCGCAAACCTTAGCGAAAGGGTCAAGGAAGGTCGAGTTTGGCGCAATTAGCAGCAAGGAGTTAGAAAGCAAACACGAGAGAGACCGGACAAATTTTTAAGCGTGCGCATTAAGATCGAATCGCCGTTGTTGAAAATTATCGGAAATAAATTTATTGTTACTAAAGTAACAAAACTTAAATTTTTTTTTCTCAATCGTGATATCTGATTCGCGTTTACAAACGTCTTTTTTTATCTCAAAAAGTGAGATTAACGCAAAATGCCGAGACCCGCGAAGAAGTTCGATTGCGTTGCGTGTGACCGTGAAAATGGTGCATCGAACATGGTTGCTTGTGAAAAGTGTAGGCAGTGGAACCATTTCGACTGCGCTAACGTATCGTGGAGCATTAAAAACGAAACGTGGTTTTGTGAAAAGTGTGCATCTAAGGAGGGTCCCGAGGATTCGAAAATGAGCCGCGCAGAAGGGAAGGGGGAAATGGCATCCGGCAGTAAGCCTAAGGAGAGCAGCTACTCGCTTCAAAATGGGAAGCCCAAATCCGAAGCTGCTCACCATGATGGCGACATGAAGCCGATTGAGAAGCCGGCCACCAAACCACCTGGCGCATTAGAACCAGAAGAAGGATCGCATTACTCCTCACCAACACCCCAACGTGAGGCAGGTCGAACGCCCAGCATAAGGTCATATGCTTCGTCGCATCGAACGGCATTAGAAAACTTGGTGAGAGAGCAAAATGAAACGGTGAACCGTCTATTAGAAGAGCAGAAGATGATGGCCGCTCGGCATGCGGAAACGCAGGGTGCAATGATGGAGAAAATGACCAAGTTGATCACGCAGTGCTCGGCGAGAGGGAGTGAATATGTGCCTTCTGTTGCGGAAGTTAGTGGTAAAGCAAAATCAGCAGAATGGCTACACAAGCAATGTAATTTTTTCCCGGATGTCAACTCTACCCTGCACCCGCAGGATAACGGGATGAAAGAGTCGACGCCGATGGGTGAGCTACACGTGAGCTACACAACGAAGCTAACGGCAGACTAGATCGCAGCGAGACAGACGTGGCCCAAAAAACTGCCGACGTTCTCAGGCACACCAAGGGACTGGCCAAAATTCTACAACAGCTACGTGGAATCTACGGCTGCATGTGGGTTATCCCACGTGGAAAATTTAGCCAGGTTGGAGGAGTGTTTGACAGGGGGAGCGCGCGAGGTTGTCGAAGGCTGGTTTGATTCGCCGCAATCAGTGCCGCTAATTATAAAAACGCTGCAACGATTATTTGGCAAGCCATCGCTCGTAGCCAAAGACATGCTAGCGAAAATTCGCCAAGTACCAGCACCGGGACCGGAACGATTGGATGAGTTGATTACTTTCGGCTTAGCGGTACAACACTTGTGTAATCAACTGAGCTCACCCGATAGAAAGCACTACTTGTCGAACCATGAGCTGCTAGAGGAGCTAGTTGAAAAGCTACCGGCTTCAAGACGTCTTGAGTGGGTTAGCTACAAATTTGCCGTAAAAGAAACCCACAAAACAGAGCCCTCGCTTCAAGAATTTGGACAGTTCATGGAACAGCTAGTGGAAAAGGCAAGTGAGGTGACCACCTACACTCCACCTAAGTCGAATTTCCCTCGAATGATGAGGAATCAGCAACGATCACACATCTTTGTGCATTCAGAAGAAGCTATCGCCACCAGCCCGGCATCTCCTGACTCAGAAGCCCACACGTCTAAAGCCAGAGAAGGTAATATCAACAGGATGCCTAAATGCTTGCTTTGCCAAAACCCAACTCATCGAGTCAAAACCTGTGAAAGATTCCAGCGCCTACCAGTAGAAGACCGCCTGCTGACTGTGAGGAGACTAAGACTGTGCTACAACTGCTTGGGAAACCATGGCACTAAGTCATGCAAATCGAGATCCTCGTGCGAAGTCTTAGGTTGCCGTGAACGACACCATACACTGCTACATAACCCAAACCTTGCGCGTGCTCCTAACCCTCCGACAACGGTAGCTGAGTGTAGTGTTCATCGAATGAAGCAGAGACCCACTGACATACTCTTCCGGATTGTGCCTGTTACAGTGCACAATGGACCAGTGAGCATAAAAACACTGGCGTTCCTGGATGAAGGATCGTCACTCACACTGGTGGAAACCGTCTTAGCTGAACGCCTCGGTTTAAAACTAGAACAAGAAAGGAAACTAGTGACTAGAAAGGAAACTGCATCACAACGCGTCAGCATGGAGATATCAGCAATGGGGGATGAGCGGCGCTATTCAATAGCGGCCGCTCACACTGTCAACAAGCTAAGTCTTCCCCTATATAACAAAAAATGCAACACACTGATAAGTACACTTAACTATTTACAGGATGTCCCGCTCCACACCTACGACGATCCGATGCCCCAACTGCTGATCGGACTAGCTGATGTAAACCTAATCCAACCCCTGGAAACGCGTTCAGGACACCCTGGCGAACCTATTGCAGTGCGCTGCGCGTTAGGTTGGGCTATTTACGGACCGTACAATACAACCACCGAAACGAATCAGGGGAATGCATTCCTTAACGTTCATCACGGCGAAGCTACCAACGACGATGCCGATAGCGAAAAACCCTGCGACTACGAGTTGAACGAGACAATGAGAAAATACTTTGCCTTAGAAGAAAGTCCAGTAAGCTCATTCAACAAATTCCTGCCTGAACCAGAAGATTTGCAAAGAGCTAAAGCGATGCTAGAAGCTACCACAACAAAAATTGACGGTCGATATACAACAGGCCTGTTGTGGAAAACCGATATAGTGGATTTCCCAGACAGCAAACCGATGGCTTTAGCTCGACTGCGTGCTCTCGAGAAAAAGTTGGAGAGGGATCCAGACCTAAAAGAAAATGTACACGATCAGATGCGAGCGTATATAAAAAATGGTTATGCCCACCAAGCAGACGAGACAGAACTATCTTCTGCCTGCCAAGGGAGAACTTGGTACTTACCACTAAATGTAGTCGGCCACCCTCAAAAACCTTAAAAGAAACGATTGGTATGGGACGCAGCAGCCAAAGTAAATGGAGTGTCCCTCAACTCGCAATTGTTGAAAGGACCAGATCTCCTGGTGCAGTTACCTGCAGTCCTTTGTAAGTTTCGCCAAAGAAAAATAGCTTTCGGGGGAGACATTGAAAAAATGTTTCATCAAATTCGCATCAGAAAAGAGGACACTCACTCACAAAGATTCCTCTTTAGGTTCAACAAAAATGAATCGCCTAAAGTGTTCATAATGGACGTAGCAACTTTCGGAGCCACCTGCTCGCCATGCTCAGCCCAATATGTGATGCGCAAAAATGCAGAAGAGCACACAAAAGAGTTTCCAGAAGCGTCGGCTGCCATTATTAATAACACATATATGGACGACTACTATGATAGTTGCGATACGATAAAAGAAGCTATACAACGGGTGAAAGAGGTGAAAAATATACACGGGCAAGCTGGGTTCAACATGCGAAATTGGGTGAGCAACCAACCGTCTGTCCTTCCAAGTTTAGGAGAATCGGCTAGCGATAAGAACAAGAAGATTAACCTTTGTGAAGAGACAAAACACCCACGTGTGCTAGGTATACTATGGGACCCGTCTACAGATACATTACAATTCTCGGCAAGTTGGCATAACGATCTGAAACCATATATCGATGGAATAAAGAAACCAACAAAGCGAATAGTCTTGAGAGCAATCATGAGCCTGTTCGACCCGTTGGGATTAGTGGCACCAGTACTAATCCACGGTAGAATGATGATGCAAGACCTATGGCGCGATAATTTAGGGTGGGATGACGAATTGAATGATGCACAACAACACACCTTCAAACGGTGGACGGGTTTACTTCCCGGAATACAAAGGGTGAAAATCCCTCGATGGTATTTCAGAGGTGCTGCACCGAATGCGGACAATGTGGTACAATTGCACATATTTACAGACGCTAGCGAACTGGGTTACGGTTGTGCCGCTTACTTTCGAATGCAAACAGCCGATGGCGTACATTGTGCATGGATAATGGCACGAAGCAAAGTAGCCCCGCTACAACACTTAACCATCCCGAAATTAGAGCTCCAAGCGGCATTGCTAGGAGCTAGGTTGAAACGCACGATATGTGACAGCCATGACATTAAAATTGACACCACATACTTTCACACAGACTCAGAGGTGGTACTGTCATGGATCCGAACACCAACTCGCGAACTAAAACAATTTGTGGCATGCCGGGTAGGCGAAATTCTATCACTGTCTGACCCAAAAGATTGGCGACATGTCCCAAGCAAAGAAAATCCTGCCGATTGCCTCACTAAATGGTGCAAAGACACAGATATCGAACAGCACGGCAGATGGTTGAATGGACCGCCTTTCTTGTATCTACCTGAGAGCAATTGGCCCGAACAGAAACCTATAAAGGACACGAATGCAGAACGCAAAACGTGTTACCTAGCACACCACTCAGAGCTACAACCACCCATTTTTGTAGACATTTCACGATTTTCCCGTTGGAAAATCCTACTTCGAACCGTAGCACTGCTTTGGCGTTTTGATACCAACTGCAAACGTAAAGCAGAGGGGTTGCCAATACAAACAATTAAAGCTACTAAAATCCAAGCAAAGCACATCAAACATACACTATTGGCCGAACAGGCACCAATTTCGGAATCAGAGTTACAAAAGGCCGAACGATTCCTATTGAGCATGGCCCAAAGAGAGGCGTATGAAAAAGAAGTGCAAGTATTGACAGCAAAGGCAAGCGCTGAAAAACAACCCCATTTAGAACGTAGCAGTGCTCTTCATAACTTAAACCCGTTCGCAGACGAATTTGGAATATTACGAATCGACGGACGAATAGCCAGAGCAAACCATATTCCCTATGATGCACGGTACCCTATAATCCTACCAAAAACACACAATATAACCGCCCTGATCCTAAAAGACTACCACGATCGTTTTGGCCATGCCAACAGTGAGACCGTAGTTAATGAAATAAGGCAACGCTTTTACATCAAAAACCTTCGATCATGCGTAGCAAAAACTAAGAAACATTGTCAACGATGTAAAATTAAAGCAGCCCAACCCGTAACCCCTCGCATGGCCCCGATACCAGAAGAAAGACTTACACCCTATATTCGCCCATTCTGCAGTGTCGGCATAGACTATTTGGGACCTCTAGACGTTGTGAATGCAAGACGGTCAGAAAAGCGTTATGTGGCATTATTCATATGCTTAGTAACACGAGCAGTACATTTGGAGGTGGCACATAGCCTGTCCACGGAGTCCTGCATCATGGCAATAAGACGTTTCGTGAATCGTAGAGGGCCACCAAAAGAAATATTTTCAGACAACGGGACCAACTTTGTTGGAGTCAGTAATGAGCTAACACGGCAGCTGAAAGACATTAACTACTCATGTGCCGAAACATTCACCAATACAGACACGAGATGGGTTTTCAACCCACCGTCTGCCCCTCATATGGGGGGAGTTTGGGAACGGATGGTTCGCAGCGTAAAGGATGCAATGCAAGCGCTTGACGATGGGCGGAAATTGAACGACGAGATTTTGTTAACAGCGTTAGCAGGGGCAGAAAGCCTCATTAACTCACGACCTCTCACCTACATGCCCCAAAGCAATTCTAACGTAGAGGCGATCACACCGAACCACTTTTTGCTGGGCAGTTCCTATGGCAAAAAGCAGCAACTGGAGGAATGTCCAGACTTAGCGGAAACACTTCGAAGCAGCTACAAGAGAGCCTCCGCGCTGACGGATGCATTTTGGGATCGGTGGCTCAAAGAGTATTTGCCCACCAAACACACGCGATCAAAGTGGCACGACGACACCAGCCGGTTGAACGTGAACGATTTGGTGTTTATTGCAGAGGGTCCAAGAAAGAGTTGGTTGAGGGCGATAGTTGAAGAGGTGATTCCCGGTAGGGATGGCAGGGTACGTCAAGCCATCGTGCGGACCGCACAAGGAAAAAGGCTAAAAAGACCAGTTGTGAGATTAGCGGTACTGAACGTTGAAGTTTAAGAAAAGATAACTTATCACCGAGTCCACGGAATAGTACTTTAGTTGTAGGCCTACTAGTTCACTCGCAAAAAACGTGCTAAAATCTTGTAAATCCTTAAACGAACGCACAGGATTGACGGGGTCGGGTGTTGACACGTTTTGGCACGCGGTATGATGTAAACAAACACCTGTAAGCGAGTTGAAGCGAACGGATTAACCGGAGCGATTCCACCACCAAGCGCAGATTGGCGCTAGCGTACGATCAGGAGATTAGGCAGTGATAAGAGCGAGATGACTAGCGCTTCATGCTAAGGTCGCAAACCTTAGCGAAAGGGTCAAGGAAGGTCGAGTTTGGCGCAATTAGCAGCAAGGAGTTAGAAAGCAAACACGAGAGAGACCGGACAAATTTTTAAGCGTGCGCATTAAGATCGAATCGCCGTTGTTGAAAATTATCGGAAATAAATTTATTGTTACTAAAGTAACAAACACTATGGAACATGTTCCAACGACAAAAAAAGTTATTCCAAACTACTTGGAAACACCATCAAACATGTTCCAACGACAAAAAAAGTTTCTTAAAACTACTTGGAAACACTATGGAACATGTTCCAACGACAAAAAAAGTTATTCCAAACTACTTGGAAGACTATGGAACATGTTCAAACGACAAAAAAAGTTATTCCAAACTACTTGGAAACACTATGGAACATTTCCAACGACGAAAAAAGTTTCTCCAAACTACTTGGATACACTATGGAACATGTTCAAACGGCAAAAAAAGTTATTCCATACTACTTGGAAACACTATGGAACATGTTCAAACGACAAAAAAAGTTATTCCAAACTACTTGGAAACACTATGGAACATTTCCAACGACGAAAACAGTTATTCCAAACTACTTTGAAACACCATCAAACATGTTCTAACGACAAAAAAAGTTATTCCAAACTACTTGGAAACACTATGGAACATTTCCAACGACGAAAACAGTTATTCCAAACTACTTGGAAACACTATGGAACATGTTCAAACGGCAAAAAAAGTTATTCCAAACTACTTGGAAACACTATGGAACATGTTCCAACGACAAAAAAAATTATTCCAAACTACTTGGATACACTATGGAACATGTTCCAACGACAAAAAAAGTTTCTTAAAACTACTTGGAAACACTATGGAACATGTTCCAACGACAAAAAAAGTTATTCCATACTACTTGGAAACACTATGGAACATGTTCCAACGACAAAAAAAGTTATTCCAAACTACTTGGAAGACTATGGAACATGTTCAAACGACAAAAAAAGTTATTCCAAACTACTTGGAAACACTATGGAACATTTCCAACGACGAAAAAAGTTTCTCCAAACTACTTGGATACACTATGGAACATGTTCAAACGGCAAAAAAAGTTATTCCATACTACTTGGAAACACTATGGAACATGTTCAAACGACAAAAAAAGTTATTCCAAACTACTTGGAAACACTATGGAACATTTCCAACGACGAAAACAGTTATTCCAAACTACTTTGAAACACTATGGAACATGTTCAAACGACAAAAAAAGTTATTCCAAACTACTTGGAAACACTATGGAACATTTCCAACGACGAAAACAGTTATTCCAAACTACTTGGAAACACTATGGAACATGTTCAAACGGCAAAAAAGTTATTCCAAACTACTTGGAAACACTATGGAACATGTTCCAACGACAAAAAAAATTATTCCAAACTACTTGGATACACTATGGAACATGTTCCAACGACAAAAAAAGTTTCTTAAAACTACTTGGAAACACTATGGAACATGTTCCAACGACAAAAAAAGTTATTCCATACTACTTGGAAACACTATGGAACATGTTCCAACGACAAAAAAAGTTTCTTAAAACTACTTGGAAACACTATGGAACATGTTCCAACGACAAAAAAAGTTATTCCAAACTACTTGGAAACACCATCAAACATGTTCTAACGACAAAAAAAGTTATTCCATGCTACTTGGAAACACCATCAAACATGTTCCCACGACAAAAAAAGTTTCTTAAAACTACTTGGAAACACTATGGAACATGTTCAAACGACCAAAAAAGTTATTCCATACTACTTGGAAACACCATCAAACATGTTCTAACGATAAAAAAAGTTATTCCATACTACTTGGAAACACTATGGAACATGTTCCAACGACAAAAAAAGTTATTCTAAACTACTTGGAAACACTATGGAACATGTTCCAACGACAAAAAAAGTTATTCCAAACTACTTGGAAACACCATCAAACATGTTCTAACGACAAAAAAAGTTATTCCAAACTACTTGGAAACACCATCAAACATGTTCCAACGACAAAAAAAGTTTCTTAAAACTACTTGGAAACACTATGGAACATGTTCAAACGACCAAAAAAGTTATTCCATGCTACTTGGAAACACCATCAAACATGTTCTAACGATAAAAAAAAGTTACTCCAAACTACTTGGAAACACTATGGAACATGTTCCAACGACAAAAAAAGTTATTCTAAACTACTTGGAAACACTATGGAACATGTTCAAACGATAAAAAAAGTTACTCCAAACTACTTGGAAGACTATGGAACATGTTCAAACGACAAAAAAAGTTATTCCAAACTACTTTGAAACACTATGGAACATGTTCAAACGACAAAAAAAGTTATTCCAAACTACTTGGAAACACTATGGAACATTTCCAACGACGAAAAAAGTTTCTCCAAACTACTTGGATACACTATGGAACATGTTCAAACGGCAAAAAAGTTATTCCATACTACTTGGAAACACTATGGAACATGTTCCAACGACAAAAAAAGTTATTCCAAACTACTTGGAAACACTATGGAACATGTTCAAACGACAAAAAAAGTTATTCCAAACTACTTGGAAACACTATGGAACATGTTCAAACGGCAAAAAAAGTTATTCCAAACTACTTGGAAACACTATGGAACATGTTCAAACGACAAAAAAAGTTATTCCAAACTACTTGGAAACACTATGGAACATTTCCAACGACGAAAACAGTTATTCCAAACTACTTTGAAACACTATGGAACATGTTCAAACGACAAAAAAAGTTATTCCAAACTACTTGGAAACACTATGGAACATGTTCCAACGACAAAAAAAGTTATTCTAAACTACTTGGAAACACTATGGAACATGTTCCAACGATAAAAAACAGTTATTCCAAACTACTTTGAAACACTATGGAACATGTTCAAAAGACAAAAAAAGTTATTCCAAACTACTTGGAAACACCATCAAACATGTTCCAACGACAAAAAAAGTTTCTTAAAACTACTTGGAAACACTATGGAACATGTTCCAACGACAAAAAAAAGTTATTCCAAACTACTTGGAAGACTAAGGAACATGTTCCAACGACAAAAAAAGTTATTCCATACTACTTGGAAACACTATGGAACATGTTCAAACGACGAAAAAAGTTTCTCCAAACTACTTGGATACACTATGGAACATTTCCAACGACGAAAAAAGTTTCTCCAAACTACTTGGATACACTATGGAACATGTTCAAACGGCAAAAAAAGTTATTCCAAACTTCTTGGAAACACTATGAAACATGTTCCAACGACAAAAAAAGTTATTCCAAACTACTTGGAAACACTATGGAACATGTTCCAACGACAAAAAAAAGTTATTCCAAACTACTTGGAAACACTATGGAACATGTTCCAACGACAAAAAAGTTATTCCAAACTACTTGGAAACACTATGGAACATGTTCCAACGACAAAAAAGTTATTCCAAACTACTTGGAAACACTATGGAACATGTTCCAACGACAAAAAAAGTTATTCCATACTACTTGGAAACACTATGGAACATGTTCAAACGACGAAAAAAGTTTCTTAAAACTACTTGGAAACACTATGGAACATGTTCCAACGACAAAAAAAGTTTCTTCAAACTACTTGGAAACACTATGGAACATGTTCCAACGACAAAAAAAGTTATTCCAAACTACTTTGAAACACTATGGAACATTTCCAACGACGAAAACAGTTATTCCAAACTACTTGGAAACACTATGGAACATGTTCCAACGACAAAAAAAGTTTCTTAAAACTACTTGGAAACTCTATGGAACATGTTCCAACGACAAAAAAAGTTTCTTAAACTACTTGGAAACACTATGGAACATGTTCCAACGACAAAAAAAGTTTCTTCAAACTACTTGGAAACACTATGGAACATGTTCCAACGACAAAAAAAGTTTCTCCAAACTACTTGGAAACACTATGGAACATGTTCAAACGACAAAAAAAGTTATTCCATACTACTTGGATACACTATGGAACATGTTCAAACGGCAAAAAAAGTTATTCCAAACTACTTGGAAACACTATGGAACATGTTCAAACGGCAAAAAAAGTTATTCCAAACTACTTGGAAACACTATGGAACATGTTCCAACGACAAAAAAAAGTTATTCCAAACTACTTGGAAACACTATGGAACATGTTCCAACGACAAAAAAAGTTATTCCAAACTACTTGGAAACACTATGGAACATGTTCCAACGACAAAAAAAGTTATTCCAAACTACTTGGAAACACTATGGAACATGTTCCAACGACAAAAAAAGTTATTCCATACTACTTGGAAACACTATGGAACATGTTCAAACGACGAAAAAAGTTTCTCCAAACTACTTGGAAACACTATGGAACATGTTCCAACGACAAAAAAAGTTATTCCAAACTACTTGGAAACACTATGGAACATGTTCCAACGACAAAAAAAGTTATTCCATACTACTTGGAAACACTATGGAACATGTTCCAACGACAAAAAAGTTTCTTAAACTACTTGGAAACTCTATGGAACATGTTCCAACGACAAAAAAAGTTTCTTAAAACTACTTGGAAACACTATGGAACATGTTCCAACGACAAAAAAGTTTCTTAAAACTACTTGGAAACACTATGGAACATGTTCCAACGACAAAAAAAGTTATTCCATACTACTTGGAAACACTATGGAACATGTTCAAACGACGAAAAAAGTTTCTCCAAACTACTTGGAAACACAATGGAACATGTTCCAACGACGAAAAAAGTTATTCCAAACTACTTGGAAACACTATGGAACATGTTCCAACGACAAAAAAAGTTATTCCAAACTACTTGGAAACACTATGGAACATGTTCCAACGACAAAAAAAGTTATTCCATACTACTTGGAAACACTATGGAACATGTTCAAACGACGAAAAAAGTTTCTCCAAACTACTTGGAAACACTATGGAACATGTTCCAACGACAAAAAAAGTTATTCCAAACTACTTGGAAACACTATGGAACATGTTCCAACGACAAAAAAAGTTATTCCATACTACTTGGAAACACTATGGAACATGTTCCAACGACAAAAAAAGTTTCTTAAAACTACTTGGAAACTCTATGGAACATGTTCCAACGACAAAAAAAGTTTCTTAAAACTACTTGGAAACTCTATGGAACATGTTCCAACGACAAAAAAAGTTTCTTAAAACTACTTGGAAACACTATGGAACATGTTCCAACGACAAAAAAAGTTATTCCATACTACTTGGAAACACTATGGAACATGTTCAAACGACGAAAAAAGTTTCTCCAAACTACTTGGAAACACTATGGAACATGTTTCAACGAAAAAAAAAGTTTCTTAAAACTACTTGGAAACTCTATGGAACATGTTCCAACGACAAAAAAAGTTTCTTAAAACTACTTGGAAACTCTATGGAACATGTTCCAACGACAAAAAAAGTTTCTCCAAACTACTTGGAAACACTATGGAACATGTTCCAACGACAAAAAAAGTTTCTTCAAACTACTTGGAAACACTATGGAACATGTTCCAACGACAAAAAAAGTTATTCCAACTACTTGAAACACTATGGAACATTTCCAACGACGAAAACAGTTATTCCAACTACTTGGAAACACTATGGAACATGTTCCAACGACAAAAAAAGTTTCTTAAAACTACTTGGAAACTCTATGGAACATGTTCCAACGACAAAAAAAGTTTCTTAAAACTACTTGGAAACTCTATGGAACATGTTCCAACGACAAAAAAGTTTCTTAAAACTACTTGGAAACACTATGGAACATGTTCCAACGACAAAAAAAGTTTCTTCAAACTACTTGGAAACACTATGGAACATGTTCCAACGACAAAAAAAGTTATCCAAACTACTTTGAAACACTATGGAACATTTCCAACGACGAAAACAGTTATTCCAAACTACTTGGAAACACTATGGAACATGTTCCAACGACAAAAAAAGTTTCTTAAAACTACTTGGAAACTCTATGGAACATGTTCCAACGACAAAAAAAGTTTCTTAAAACTACTTGGAAACACTATGGAACATGTTCCAACGACAAAAAAAGTTTTTCTTCAAACTACTTGGAAACACTATGGAACATGTTCCAACGACAAAAAAAGTTTCTCCAAACTACTTGGAAACACTATGGAACATGTTCAAACGACAAAAAAAGTTATTCCATACTACTTGGATACACTATGGAACATGTTCAAACGGCAAAAAAAGTTATTCCAAACTACTTGGAAACACTATGGAACATGTTCAAACGACAAAAAAGGTTATTCCATAATACTTGGAAACACTATGGAACATGTTCAAACGACAAAAAAAGTTTCTTAAAACTACTTGGAAACACTATGGAACATGTTCCAACGACGAAAAAAGTTATTCCAAACTACTTTGAAACACTATGGAACATGTTCAAACGACAAAAAAAGTTATTCCAAACTACTTGGAAACACTATGGAACATGTTCCAACGACAAAAAAAGTTTCTTAAAACTACTTGGAAACTCTATGGAACATGTTCCAACGACAAAAAAAGTTTCTTAAACTACTTGGAAACTCTATGGAACATGTTCCAACGACAAAAAAAGTTTCTTAAAACTACTTGGAAACCTATGGAACATGTTCCAACGACAAAAAAAGTTTCTTCAAACTACTTGGAAACACTATGGAACATGTTCCAACGACAAAAAAAGTTTCTCCAAACTACTTGGAAACACTATGGAACATGTTCAAACGACAAAAAAAGTTATTCCATACTACTTGGATACACTATGGAACATGTTCAAACGGCAAAAAAAGTTATTCCAAACTACTTGGAAACACTATGGAACATGTTCCAACGACAAAAAAGTTATTCCATACTACTTGGAAACACTATGGAACATGTTCAAACGACGAAAAAGTTTCTTAAAACTACTTGAAACACTATGGAACATGTTCCAACGACAAAAAAAGTTATTCCAAACTACTTTGAAACACTATGGAACATGTTCAAACGACAAAAAAAGTTATTCCAAACTACTTGGAAACACTATGGAACATGTTCAAACGACAAAAAAAGTTATTCCATACTACTTGGATACACTATGGAACATGTTCAAACGGCAAAAAAAGTTATTCCAAACTACTTGGAAACACTATGGAACTTTTCCAACGACGAAAAAAGTTATTCCATACTACTTGGAAACACTAAGGAACATGTTCCAACGACGAAAAAAGTTTCTTAAAACTACTTGGAAACACTATGGAACATGTTCCAACGACAAAAAAAGTTATTCCAAACTACTTTGAAACACTATGGAACATGTTCAAACGACAAAAAAGTTATTCCAAACTACTTGGAAACACTATGGAACATGTTCCAACGACAAAAAAGTTTCTTAAAACTACTTGGAAACTCTATGGAACATTTCCAACGACAAAAAAGTTTCTCCAAACTACTTGGAAACACTATGGAACATGTTCAAACGACAAAAAAAGTTATTCCATACTACTTGGATACACTATGAACATGTTCAAACGGCAAAAAAAGTTATTCCAAACCTTTGGAACACTATGGAACATGTTCCAACGACAAAAAAAGTTATTCCATACTACTTGGAAACACTATGGAACTGTTCAAACGACGAAAAAAGTTTCTTAAAAACTACTTGGAAACACTATGGAACATTTTCCAACGACAAAAAAAGTTATTCCAAACTACTTTGAAACACTATGGAACATGTTCCAACACAAAAAAAGTTTCTTCCAAACTACTTGGAAACACTATGGAACATGTTCAAACGACAAAAAAAGTTATTCCATACTACTTGGATACACTATGGAACATGTTCAAACGGCAAAAAAAGTTATTCCAAACTACTTGGAAACACTATGGAACATGTTCCAACGACAAAAAAAGTTATTCCATACTACTTGGAAACACTATGGAACATGTTCAAACGACGAAAAAAGTTTCTTAAAACTACTTGGAAACACTATGGAACATGTTCCAACGACAAAAAAGTTATTCCAAACTACTTTGAAACACTATGGAACATGTCAAACGACAAAAAAAGTTATTCCAACTACTTGGAAACACTATGGAACATGTTCCACGACAAAAAAAGTTTCTTAAAACTACTTTGAAACTCTATGGAACATGTTCCAACGACAAAAAAATTTTTCTTAAAACTACTTGGAAACTCTATGGAACATGTTCCAACGACAAAAAAGTTTCTTAAAACTACTTGGAAACACTATGAACTGTTCCAACGACAAAAAAAGTTTCTTCAAACTACTGGAAACACTATGGAACATGTTCCAACGACAAAAAAAGTTATTCCAAACTACTTTGAACACTATGGAACATTTCCAACGACGAAAACCTTTATTCCAAACTACTTGGAAACACTATGGAACATGTTCCAACGACAAAAAAGTTTTCTTAAAACTACTTGGAAACTCTATGGAACATGTTCCAAGACAAAACAAGTTTCTTAAAACTACTTGGAAACACTATGGAACATGTTCAACGACAAAAAAAGTTTCTTCAAACTACTTGGAAACACTATGGAACTGTTCCAACGACAAAAAAAGTTTCTCCAA
>NW_024428256.1:32500-34658 GCF_017562075.2 Anopheles merus | reverse complement strand
CAATTTGGCTCTACGCGTCCCTAGGTAGGGTACTTTTTCATACAAACATCAATGTGCACGGTGCAAAAGTGCGCGGAACAAAAATTGCTCGGTCAGACCTACGGCGGGCCATAATCGAATACTAAACGTCGCAGACAGGGTCGTTAGAACAATTTTAAGCTCGTCTAATTTCTATCCGATTCTGGATAGTGGTTTTTGACCACTTTTCATCATTTTGTGACACCCGAACCTAGGGACAGCTCCCTAGCTTTTTGCAAAAAAAGTGCACCGAACGGGCGGAGAGCTCGAGTAGTCAAAAAAAAATTTTTTCGCTAAAAACCCTCAAAACGTGTCAGAAACACACCCTAGATGATGAAAAGTGCAACCAGAAAGTCAACCGACAACATGCCCGGGGTACCAATTTGCTCTACGCGTCCCTAGATAGGGTACTTTTCATACAAACATCAAAGTGCGCTAAGCAAAAGTTCTCCGTCAGACCTACGAGGGCCATAACTCGAAAAACTAAACGTCGCAGACATGGGTCGTAGAACAATTTTAAGTTCGTCTAATGATTCTACATCGATTCCGGATAGTGGTTTTTTGACCACTTTCAAAATTTTGTGACAACCCAAACCTAGGGGCAGCTCCTAGCTTTTGTCAAAAAATGGTCACCGAACGGGCCGGAGAGCTCGAGTAGTCAAAAAATTTTTTTTCGCCAAAATCACTGAAAACGTGTAGAAAACGCATTTTAGATGATGAAAAGTGAAACCAGAACGTCAAACAACAATTTTTGGGGGTACCCTTTTTACTCTACGGGCCCCTAGTAAGGCGCGCCAATAGCGCTTTCCTCTCGAGTTCCCAACTTTTGCCCTCCGGGAACATGATCATTTGTTCATTGCCTACTATAGGGAGGGTACCTTGCTCCGAGGTCAAAAATGAAAATTTCACCAAATCGTAGTTTTTACCTCTAATTTGTCGTAGGAGCATGGTTTGAGGTGTCGGTGGGTCATTTCGGCCCCCATTTGGGTCATACGTCCCTCCCGATTTAGTTCGTCGTATGACCATAGTCCGAAACTATGAAGCAAAAGTGGTGTCTGGTGGTGTCTGCCGATGATCTTAACCTATGAATTCGAGTTGATATGCGTATATTAGAGTAAAAATTAGGCCTTGTAGTACACGGCTTATGCCCCGGACTAGGTGTCCGGGGACAAAATCTCGAAAATTACAGACACCCCGCATTGCTTAAGGTGGTCAGTAGCAAATATATTTTGGGTCTTCGGACCCATGAAGAGACAGTAGCTGGCTAGTTTGCTGTACTCTTACGCTGAGAACTGGCAGCGTAGAGGGTCTACGGCCTGAAAGGACCTACCCAACTTCAAAAAGCTCCCTGGAGCGGTACATCACGGGTCTACGGACCCTAAGACTTCGTCGTGATGGTTTCAAGCATAAAAGTCGTAACAGTTTAAGAGGTTTTCGTAAGCGTATATTAAATGCATGCTTGAAAACTAAGCCGCGTTGTCTTTAAACACTGCAAGACAATCGAACTTTTAGGGAAACTCGAAGGATTCACGCTAAGCTCGATGAGCTATTAAGGTAGTGGTGCATGGTTTGTCGGCGTTCCTTGGATCTAATCCATTGAACAAATGTCTTGGGGTCATGGTGCAGGTAAATAGCGTGATGAAACCGGTTTCCTTACCAAATGTGGCATAACTTTCCTGAGAGCGAAGCTCAGACCCACGTAGGGGAGAGCAAAGTGGAACTTAAATGTTCTATGCAGCAAATGTTCGCCATGCGGATAAACAAGTTGGAATAGCTCAATGTGGTAATGCAAACACGAATCGCAATTAACGATAAGGGGACCCAGAAGCAATTCTGCGGAACCCTCGGGGGAGGTGTGAGTTGATATAATTAGAGGTGATAGTCCAAGTTGTTCGAGCTCCGGCTCGGCAGCCGATACGAGGTTCCTGTTGAGCTTGTACATCGCGCAGAGGCGCCGTTCGGTCTAGCAATGATTCCGCCACCATGTTTCATGCGTGCAGAGGTCAGTTAGAGCTCGAGCAATGTGTCCCGCCGTGATACGAAAAAGTTTAACAGTTGACTAAGTTGGGGGTGTGTTCCAGTAATGCGCAGAGAGAGCCGATCGGTTTCTAGCAATGTTCCCGTCACAAGGTGGTATGGC
>NW_024428256.1:25000-27500 GCF_017562075.2 Anopheles merus | reverse complement strand
TCTTGATATGTGCGGGGAGTTCCTTAAGGTTCTTCCTCCCAGAGATCGTCACTATCTGGGACGTACATTAATTTGTACCTGCATTAGCGCACGCTTTTGTAGAGAGCATATCAAGACGTGAAGTGTTATGTTGGAGGTCGAGTGCGCTGCTTACCAAAACTTTGAACGCGGTAACTTGTACTCGGCACCGACATGGACACTTCCAAACCCAGGAATGAGTTGTGAGTTTTACTAGAGAAACAGGTAATTGGCAGCGTTACCTATAATTCTTGATATGTGCGGGGAGTTCCTTAAGGTTCTTCCTCCCAGAGATCGTCACTATCTGGGACGTACATTAATTTGTACCTGCATTAGCGCACGCTTTTGTAGAGAGCATATCAAGACGTGAAGTGTTAGTTGGAGGTCGAGTGCGCTGCTTACCAAACTTTGAACGCGGTAACTTGTACTCGGCACCGACATGGACACTTCCAAACCCAAGGAATGAGTTGTGAGTTTTACTAAGAGAAACAGGTAATTGGCAGCGTTACCTATAATTCTTGATATGTGCGGGGAGTTCCTTAAGGTTCTTCCTCCCAGAGATCGTCACTATCTGGGACGTACATTAATTTGTACCTACATAGGCACACGCTTTTGTAGAGAGCATATCAAGACGTGAAGTGTTATGTTGGAGGTTGAGTGCGCTGCTTACCAAACTTTGAACGCGGTAACTTGTACTCGGCACCGACATGGACACTTCCAACCCAAGGAATGAGTTGTGAGTTTTACTAAGAGCAACAGGTAATTGGCAGCGTTACCTATAATTCTTGATATGTGCGGGGAGTTCCTTAAGGTTCTTCCTCCCAGAGATCGTCACTATCTGGGACGTACATTAATTTGTACCTACATAGGCACACGCTTTTGTAGAGAGCATATCAAGACGTGAAGTGTTATGTTGGAGGTCGAGTGCGCTGCTTACCAAACTTTGAACGCGGTAACTTGTACTCGGCACCGACATGGACACTTCCAAACCCAAGGAATGAGTTGTGAGTTTTACTAAGAGCAACAGGTAATTGGCAGCGTTACCTATAAGTCTTGATATGTGCGGGGAGTTCCTTAAGGTTCTTCCTCCCAGAGATCGTCACTATCTGGGACGTACATTAATTTGTACCTACATAGGCACACGCTTTTGTAGAGAGCATATCAAGACGTGAAGGGTTATGTTGGAGGTCGAGTGCGCTGCTTACCAAACTTTGAACGCGGTAACTTGTACTCGGCACCGACATGGACACTTCCAAACCCAAGGAATGAGTTGTGAGTTTTACTAAGAGAAATAGGTGATTGGCCGTTCTACCTATAAGTCTTGATATGTGCGGGGAGTTCCTTAAGGTTCTTCCTCCCAGAGATCGTCACTATCTGGGACGTACATTAATTTGTACCTGCATTAGCGCACGCTTTTGTAGAGAGCATATCAAGACGTGAAGGGTTATGTTGGAGGTTGAGTGCGCTGCTTACCAAACTTTGAACGCGGTAACTTGTACTCGGCACCGACATGGACACTTCCAAACCCAAGGAATGAGTTGTGAGTTTTACTAAGAGAAACAGGTAATGGCAGCGTTACCTATAATTCTTGATATGTGCGGGGAGTTCCTTAAGGTTCTTCCTCCCAGAGATCGTCACTATCTGGGACGTACATTCATTTGTACCTACATAGGCACACGCTTTTGTAGAGAGCATATCAAGACGTGAAGTGTTATGTTGGAGGTCGAGTGCGCTGCTTACCAAACTTTGAACGCGGTAACTTGTACTCGGCACCGACATGGACACTTCCAAACCCAAGGAATGAGTTGTGAGTTTTACTAAGAGAAATAGGTGATTGGCCGTTTACCTATAAGTCTTGATGTGTGCGGGAAGTTCCTTAAGGTTCTTCCTCCCAGAGATCGTCACTATCTGGGACGTACATTAATTGTACCTACATTGGCGCACGCTTTTGTAGAGAGCATATCAAGACGTGAAGGGTTATGTGGAGGTTGAGTGCGCTGCTTACCAAACTTTGAACGCGGTAACTTGTACTCGGCACCGACATGGACACTTCCAAACCCAAGGAATGAGTTGTGAGTTTTACTAAGAGAAACAGGTAATTGGCAGCGTTACCTATAATTCTTGATATGTGCGGGGAGTTCCTTAAGGTTCTTCCTCCCAGAGATCGTCACTATCTGGGACGTACATTCATTTGTACCTACATAGGCACACGCTTTTGTAGAGAGCATATCAAGACGTGAAGTGTTATGTTGGAGGTCGAGTGCGCTGCTTACCAAACTTTGAACGCGGTAACTTGTACTCGGCACCGACATGGACACTTCCAAACCCAAGGAATGAGTTGTGAGTTTTACTAAGAGAAATAGGTGATTGGCCGTTCTCACCTATAAGTCTTGATGTGTGCGGGAAGTTCCTTAAGGTTCTTCCTCCCAGAGATCGTCACTATCTGGGACGTACATTAATTTGTACCTACATTGGCGCACGC
>NW_024428256.1:5000-17500 GCF_017562075.2 Anopheles merus | reverse complement strand
TCGTGAAAAAACGCTAAGTCCAAGAATCCTGAACTCGAGAGGAAAGCGCTGATGGCAACCTTTTTGACAGGACGTCCCTAGAAAACGGCTTTTTCCTTTTCGGCATTAAGTGGCATGTTTAACGTGGCTAGAACATCTATTATCCTGCAAATGGCACTCAAGCTTGGCAAAAGTCTCGAAACACTCCTATCTTGACGCACCTGCAACCGCAACACGATGCAAAACAAATTGCACGAGCTACTGATACTTGTACCATGCACGGTACACGGTTCCGAAAATTACGCCTGAAAGTATGCAATTTGGTGCTACCCTAGGGAACTTGTATGGGGAAGCCTACCTACGCGTGTCGCACGTTGCAAGTTGCATGGTCGTCGATCAGAGGCATGCAAAAGCACCTATCTAGGGGAATTACTCTACGTTCTAGTAGCTAGTGCGATTTTCCGGTCCAGCACGGCAGTACGCCTGCATGCATACAATCCATGTACCAACCATGTACCTAGGCGTTGGTCAGTAGCTTTTGGCGCCACATGGAGAAAGTATTCGAGTTCAGATTTCTGGGACTTAGCGTATTTTTCAAAACTATTAATGGAAATTAAACTATAAATGGGTCACAAGCTAGGCGTTGCTCAGTAGCTTTTGGCGCCACATGGAGGAAGTATTCGAGTTCAGATTTCTGGGACTTAGCGTATTTTTCAAAACTATTAATTTAAATTAAACTATAAATGGGTCTCAAGCTAGGCGTTGGTCAGTAGCTTTTGGCGCAACATGGAGGAAGTATTCGAGTTCAGATTTCTGGGACTTAGCGTATTTTTCAAAACTATTAATGGAAATTAAACTATAAATGGGTCTCAAGCTAGGCGTTGGTCAGTAGCTTTTGGCGCAACATGGAGGAAGTATTCGAGTTCAGATTTCTGGGACTCAGCGTATTTTTCAAAACTATTAATGGAAATTAAACTATAAATGGGTCACAAGCTAGGCGTTGCTCAGTAGCTTTTGGCGCCACATGGAGGAAGTATTCGAGTTCAGATTTCTGGGACTTAGCGTATTTTTCAATCATATTAAACCGAATCAAACATAAAAATGATGAAACCTACACGACGTTCCTAGGTTATGGACGAAAAGTGACGATTTAGTGCCGGTCAGGATAGCCGTGCACCAAAATTGTGTACCGATCAGGGAAAGTACAACACGGAGGGCGCAGCCCGAGCGTACGCGTTCATGGATGTCCATGTTGGTACAAGTTGCCGGTCAGGATAGCCGTGCACCAAAATTGTGTACCGATCAGGGAAAGTACAACACGGAGGGCGCAGCCCGAGCGTACGCGTTCATGGATGTCCATGTTGGTACAAGTTGCCGGTCAGGATAGCCGTGCACCAAAATTGTGTACCGATCAGGGAAAGTACAACACGGAGGGCGCAGCCCGAGCGTACGCGTTCATGGATGTCCATGTTGGTACAAGTTGCCGGTCAGGATAGCCGTGCACCAAAATTGTGTACCGATCAGGGAAAGTACAACACGGAGGGCGCAGCCCGAGCGTACGCGTTCATGGATGTCCATGTTGGTACAAGTTGCCGGTCAGGATAGCCGTGCACCAAAATTGTGTACCGATCAGGGAAAGTACAACACGGAGGGCGCAGCCCGAGCGTACGCGTTCATGGATGTCCATGTTGGTACAAGTTGCCGGTCAGGATAGCCGTGCACCAAAATTGTGTACCGATCAGGGAAAGTACACTACGTTCCTATGACTTGGGTGAAAAGTGTTGATAAAGTGCCGGATAGGATAGACGGTGGCTTATCGTACACATCACAAACAAAAACCCCTTAGTGAGCAGTAGCAAGTGTCGATGGAACAAAGCGAAGGCAATACAAACTGATCAAGTACAATAAAGAACGCTACGTACTAGGACTTCTGTCCAAGAATGGTGTCCGCGACGGGAGGGCAATGGTCGAGCAAGCAGGTTTCCCTAGTAAACCTTGTATGGTAAACATACCCAAGCGTGTCCGTATGCACGCAACGATAGTCACGAACGGGCACATACCTAGGGAAAGTACTCTACGTACTAGGACTTCTGTCCAAGAATGGTGTCCGCGACGGGAGGGCAATGGTCGAGCAAGCAGGTTTCCCTAGTAAACCTTGTATGGTAAACATACCCAAGCGTGTCCGTATGCACGCAACGATAGTCACGAACGGGCACATACCTAGGGAAAGTACTCTACGTACTAGGACTTCTGTCCAAGAATGGTGTCCGCGACGGGAGGGCAATGGTCGAGCAAGCAGGTTTCCCTAGTAAACCTTGTATGGTAAACATACCCAAGCGTGTCCGTATGCACGCAACGATAGTCACGAACGGGCACATACCTAGGGAAAGTACTCTACGTACTAGGACTTCTGTCCAAGAATGGTGTCCGCGACGGGAGGGCAATGGTCGAGCAAGCAGGTTTCCCTAGTAAACCTTGTATGGTAAACATACCCAAGCGTGTCCGTATGCACGCAACGATAGTCACGAACGGGCACATACCTAGGGAAAGTACTCTACGTACTAGGACTTCTGTCCAAGAATGGTGTCCGCGACGGGAGGGCAATGGTCGAGCAAGCAGGTTTCCCTAGTAAACCTTGTATGGTAAACATACCCAAGCGTGTCCGTATGCACGCAACGATAGTCACGAACGGGCACATACCTAGGGAAAGTACTCTACGTACTAGGACTTCTGTCCAAGAATGGTGTCCGCGACGGGAGGGCAATGGTCGAGCAAGCAGGTTTCCCTAGTAAACCTTGTATGGTAAACATACCCAAGCGTGTCCGTATGCACGCAACGATAGTCACGAACGGGCACATACCTAGGGAAAGTACTCTACGTACTAGGACTTCTGTCCAAGAATGGTGTCCGCGACGGGAGGGCAATGGTCGAGCAAGCAGGTTTCCCTAGTAAACCTTGTATGGTAAACATACCCAAGCGTGTCCGTATGCACGCAACGATAGTCACGAACGGGCACATACCTAGGGAAAGTACTCTACGTACTAGGACTTCTGTCCAAGAATGGTGTCCGCGACGGGAGGGCAATGGTCGAGCAAGCAGGTTTCCCTAGTAAACCTTGTATGGTAAACATACCCAAGCGTGTCCGTATGCACGCAACGATAGTCACGAACGGGCACATACCTAGGGAAAGTACTCTACGTACTAGGACTTCTGTCCAAGAATGGTGTCCGCGACGGGAGGGCAATGGTCGAGCAAGCAGGTTTCCCTAGTAAACCTTGTATGGTAAACATACCCAAGCGTGTCCGTATGCACGCAACGATAGTCACGAACGGGCACATACCTAGGGAAAGTACTCTACGTACTAGGACTTCTGTCCAAGAATGGTGTCCGCGACGGGAGGGCAATGGTCGAGCAAGCAGGTTTCCCTAGTAAACCTTGTATGGTAAACATACCCAAGCGTGTCCGTATGCACGCAACGATAGTCACGAACGGGCACATACCTAGGGAAAGTACTCTACGTACTAGGACTTCTGTCCAAGAATGGTGTCCGCGACGGGAGGGCAATGGTCGAGCAAGCAGGTTTCCCTAGTAAACCTTGTATGGTAAACATACCCAAGCGTGTCCGTATGCACGCAACGATAGTCACGAACGGGCACATACCTAGGGAAAGTACTCTACGTACTAGGACTTCTGTCCAAGAATGGTGTCCGCGACGGGAGGGCAATGGTCGAGCAAGCAGGTTTCCCTAGTAAACCTTGTATGGTAAACATACCCAAGCGTGTCCGTATGCACGCAACGATAGTCACGAACGGGCACATACCTAGGGAAAGTACTCTACGTACTAGGACTTCTGTCCAAGAATGGTGTCCGCGACGGGAGGGCAATGGTCGAGCAAGCAGGTTTCCCTAGTAAACCTTGTATGGTAAACATACCCAAGCGTGTCCGTATGCACGCAACGATAGTCACGAACGGGCACATACCTAGGGAAAGTACTCTACGTACTAGGACTTCTGTCCAAGAATGGTGTCCGCGACGGGAGGGCAATGGTCGAGCAAGCAGGTTTCCCTAGTAAACCTTGTATGGTAAACATACCCAAGCGTGTCCGTATGCACGCAACGATAGTCACGAACGGGCACATACCTAGGGAAAGTACTCTACGTACTAGGACTTCTGTCCAAGAATGGTGTCCGCGACGGGAGGGCAATGGTCGAGCAAGCAGGTTTCCCTAGTAAACCTTGTATGGTAAACATACCCAAGCGTGTCCGTATGCACGCAACGATAGTCACGAACGGGCACATACCTAGGGAAAGTACTCTACGTACTAGGACTTCTGTCCAAGAATGGTGTCCGCGACGGTCGGGGAAGCAGGTTACTTATCATGGCAAACAAGTTAAATAGCTACCTTAAGAGAACGAAAGTTACTGTGGATGGAACAAAACGTGTGCCTAGAATTCCTTCCTGGTTTCCCTAGTAAACCTTGTATGGTAAACATACCCAAGCGTGTCCGTATGCACGCAACGATAGTCACGAACGGGCACATACCTAGGGAAAGTACTCTACGTACTAGGACTTCTGTCCAAGAATGGTGTCCGCGACGGGAGGGCAATGGTCGAGCAAGCAGGTTTCCCTAGTAAACCTTGTATGGTAAACATACCCAAGCGTGTCCGTATGCACGCAACGATAGTCACGAACGGGCACATACCTAGGGAAAGTACTCTACGTACTAGGACTTCTGTCCAAGAATGGTGTCCGCGACGGGAGGGCAATGGTCGAGCAAGCAGGTTTCCCTAGTAAACCTTGTATGGTAAACATACCCAAGCGTGTCCGTATGCACGCAACGATAGTCACGAACGGGCACATACCTAGGGAAAGTACTCTACGTACTAGGACTTCTGTCCAAGAATGGTGTCCGCGACGGGAGGGCAATGGTCGAGCAAGCAGGTTTCCCTAGTAAACCTTGTATGGTAAACATACCCAAGCGTGTCCGTATGCACGCAACGATAGTCACGAACGGGCACATACCTAGGGAAAGTACTCTACGTACTAGGACTTCTGTCCAAGAATGGTGTCCGCGACGGGAGGGCAATGGTCGAGCAAGCAGGTTTCCCTAGTAAACCTTGTATGGTAAACATACCCAAGCGTGTCCGTATGCACGCAACGATAGTCACGAACGGGCACATACCTAGGGAAAGTACTCTACGTACTAGGACTTCTGTCCAAGAATGGTGTCCGCGACGGGAGGGCAATGGTCGAGCAAGCAGGTTTCCCTAGTAAACCTTGTATGGTAAACATACCCAAGCGTGTCCGTATGCACGCAACGATAGTCACGAACGGGCACATACCTAGGGAAAGTACTCTACGTACTAGGACTTCTGTCCAAGAATGGTGTCCGCGACGGGAGGGCAATGGTCGAGCAAGCAGGTTTCCCTAGTAAACCTTGTATGGTAAACATACCCAAGCGTGTCCGTATGCACGCAACGATAGTCACGAACGGGCACATACCTAGGGAAAGTACTCTACGTACTAGGACTTCTGTCCAAGAATGGTGTCCGCGACGGGAGGGCAATGGTCGAGCAAGCAGGTTTCCCTAGTAAACCTTGTATGGTAAACATACCCAAGCGTGTCCGTATGCACGCAACGATAGTCACGAACGGGCACATACCTAGGGAAAGTACTCTACGTACTAGGACTTCTGTCCAAGAATGGTGTCCGCGACGGTCGGGGAAGCAGGTTACTTATCATGGCAAACAAGTTAAATAGCTACCTTAAGAGAACGAAAGTTACTGTGGATGGAACAAAACGTGTGCCTAGAATTCCTTCCTGGTTTCCCTAGTAAACCTTGTATGGTAAACATACCCAAGCGTGTCCGTATGCACGCAACGATAGTCACGAACGGGCACATACCTAGGGAAAGTACTCTACGTACTAGGACTTCTGTCCAAGAATGGTGTCCGCGACGGTCGGGGAATTGTGTGTTTGACTCAATTACCAAATCCTAGGAACATACATGTAGTGTATACAAACATTAACATTAACGCGTACGTTTGGGCTGCGCACTCCAAATGGTACACAAATAAGGGTGATTTTATGATCAGACGGACAAAAACAAAGGTGGAGAAGACAGTTTTCGGCACGATGTGCACAGAGCTCATTTCGTCGTCCCGGGCGAATGGAAAAACACAAAAATCGCGAGTATCTTTCTAGGTTTCTGTCTATAAAAGGGCAGGCCAAAAGGTGACCGGTTGAGATAAGCATTTTAAGCATACAAGCACTTTATTGCAACTTTTGACACAAAAACTAGGTACGTACATGTAGATTGTACCAACATGGACATCCATGAACGCGTACGCTCGGGCTGCGCCCTCCGTGTTGTACTTTCCCTGATCGGTACACAATTTTGGTGCACGGCTATCCTGACCGGCAACTTGTACCAACATGGACATCCATGAACGCGTACGTAGTGTACTTTCCCTGATCGGTACACAATTTTGGTGCATGTGTACCAACATGGACATCCATGAACGCGTACGCTCGGGCTGCGCCCTCCGTGTTGTACTTTCCCTGATCGGTACACAATTTTGGTGCACGGCTATCCTGACCGGCAACTTGTACCAACATGGACATCCATGAACGCGTACGTAGTGTACTTTCCCTGATCGGTACACAATTTTGGTGCATGTGTACCAACATGGACATCCATGAACGCGTACGCTCGGGCTGCGCCCTCCGTGTTGTACTTTCCCTGATCGGTACACAATTTTGGTGCACGGCTATCCTGACCGGCAACTTGTACCAACATGGACATCCATGAACGCGTACGTAGTGTACTTTCCCTGATCGGTACACAATTTTGGTGCATGTGTACCAACATGGACATCCATGAACGCGTACGCTCGGGCTGCGCCCTCCGTGTTGTACTTTCCCTGATCGGTACACAATTTTGGTGCACGGCTATCCTGACCGGCAACTTGTACCAACATGGACATCCATGAACGCGTACGTAGTGTACTTTCCCTGATCGGTACACAATTTTGGTGCATGTGTACCAACATGGACATCCATGAACGCGTACGCTCGGGCTGCGCCCTCCGTGTTGTACTTTCCCTGATCGGTACACAATTTTGGTGCACGGCTATCCTGACCGGCAACTTGTACCAACATGGACATCCATGAACGCGTACGTAGTGTACTTTCCCTGATCGGTACACAATTTTGGTGCATGTGTACCAACATGGACATCCATGAACGCGTACGCTCGGGCTGCGCCCTCCGTGTTGTACTTTCCCTGATCGGTACACAATTTTGGTGCACGGCTATCCTGACCGGCAACTTGTACCAACATGGACATCCATGAACGCGTACGTAGTGTACTTTCCCTGATCGGTACACAATTTTGGTGCATGTGTACCAACATGGACATCCATGAACGCGTACGCTCGGGCTGCGCCCTCCGTGTTGTACTTTCCCTGATCGGTACACAATTTTGGTGCACGGCTATCCTGACCGGCAACTTGTACCAACATGGACATCCATGAACGCGTACGTAGTGTACTTTCCCTGATCGGTACACAATTTTGGTGCATGTGTACCAACATGGACATCCATGAACGCGTACGCTCGGGCTGCGCCCTCCGTGTTGTACTTTCCCTGATCGGTACACAATTTTGGTGCACGGCTATCCTGACCGGCAACTTGTACCAACATGGACATCCATGAACGCGTACGTAGTGTACTTTCCCTGATCGGTACACAATTTTGGTGCATGTGTACCAACATGGACATCCATGAACGCGTACGCTCGGGCTGCGCCCTCCGTGTTGTACTTTCCCTGATCGGTACACAATTTTGGTGCACGGCTATCCTGACCGGCAACTTGTACCAACATGGACATCCATGAACGCGTACGTAGTGTACTTTCCCTGATCGGTACACAATTTTGGTGCATGTGTACCAACATGGACATCCATGAACGCGTACGCTCGGGCTGCGCCCTCCGTGTTGTACTTTCCCTGATCGGTACACAATTTTGGTGCACGGCTATCCTGACCGGCAACTTGTACCAACATGGACATCCATGAACGCGTACGTAGTGTACTTTCCCTGATCGGTACACAATTTTGGTGCATGTGTACCAACATGGACATCCATGAACGCGTACGCTCGGGCTGCGCCCTCCGTGTTGTACTTTCCCTGATCGGTACACAATTTTGGTGCACGGCTATCCTGACCGGCAACTTGTACCAACATGGACATCCATGAACGCGTACGTAGTGTACTTTCCCTGATCGGTACACAATTTTGGAGCACGGCTTAGGAAATGTGCTTAAAATGTTATCAATCAATCCATTTAATCTTGTTATAGTCGATACTTACCGTGCCGACCAAGTAGGACACGATACAAGGCAATGTTGTTTGAGAAATAATATGTCCGCCATACATTTCAGTACAAAATTGCTCGGTCAGACCTACGGCGGGCCATAACTCGAATACTAAACGTCGCAGACATGGGTCGTAGAACAATTTTAAGCTCGTCTAATCATTCTCTATCCGATTCTGGATAGTGGTTTTTTGACCACTTTTCATCATTTTGTGACACCCCGAACCTAGGGACAGCTCCCTAGCTTTTTGCAAAAAAGTGCACCGAACGGGCCGGAGAGCTCGAGTAGTCAAAAAAATTTTTTTCGCTAAAAACCCTCAAAACGTGTCAGAAACACACCCTAGATGATGAAAAGTGCAACCAGAAAGTCAACCGACAACATGCCCGGGGGTACCAATTTGCTCTACGCGTCCCTAGGTAGGGTACTTTTTCATACAAACATCAATGTGCACGGTGCACAAAGTGCGCGGAACAAAAATTGCTCGGTCAGACCTACGGCGGGCCATAACTCGAATACTAAACGTCGCAGACATGGGTCGTAGAACAATTTTAAGCTCGTCTAATCATTCTCTATCCGATTCTGGATAGTGGTTTTTTGACCACTTTTCATCATTTTGTGACACCCCGAACCTAGGGACAGCTCCCTAGCTTTTTGCAAAAAAGTGCACCGAACGGGCCGGAGAGCTCGAGTAGTCAAAAAAATTTTTTTCGCTAAAAACCCTCAAAACGTGTCAGAAACACACCCTAGATGATGAAAAGTGCAACCAGAAAGTCAACCGACAACATGCCCGGGGGTACCAATTTGCTCTACGCGTCCCTAGATAGGGTACTTTTTCATACAAACATCAAAGTGCGCTTAGCAAAAGTTCTCCGTCAGACCTACGGCGGGCCATAACTCGAAAACTAAACGTCGCAGACATGGGTCGTAGAACAATTTTAAGTTCGTCTAATGATTCTACATCCGATTCCGGATAGTGGTTTTTTGACCACTTTTCAAAATTTTGTGACACCCCAAACCTAGGGGCAGCTCCCTAGCTTTTGTCAAAAAATGGTCACCGAACGGGCCGGAGAGCTCGAGTAGTCAAAAAATTTTTTTTCGCCAAAATCACTGAAAACGTGTAGAAAACGCATTTTAGATGATGAAAAGTGAAACCAGAACGTCAAACAACAACTTTTTTGGGGGTACCCTTTTTACTCTACGGGCCCCTAGGTAAGGCGCGCCATTAGCGCTTTCCTCTCGAGTTCCCAACTTTTGCCCTCCTGGGAACATGATCATTTGTTCATTGCCTACTATAGGGAGGGTACCTTGCTCCGAGGTCAAAAATGAAAATTTCACCAAATCGTAGTTTTTACCTCTATTTTGTCGTAGGAGCATGGTTTGAGGTGTCGGTGGGTCATTTCGGCCCCCATTTGGGTCATACGTCCCCTCCCCGATTTAGTTCGTCGTATGACCATAGTCCGAACTTATGAAGCAAAAGTGGTGTCTGGTGGTGTCTGCCGATGATCTTAACCTATGAATTCGAGTTGATATGCGTATATTAGAGTAAAATTAGGCCTTGTAGTACACGGCTTATGCCCCGGACTAGGTGTCCCGGGGACAAAATCTCGAAAATTACAGACACCCCAGCATTGCTTAAGGTGGTCAGTAGCAAATATATTTTTGGGTCTTCGGACCCATGAAGAGACAGTAGCTGGCTAGTTTGCTGTACTCTTACGCTGAGAACTGGCAGCGTAGAGGGTCTACGGACCCTGAAAGGACCTACCCAACCTTTCAAAAAGCTCCCTGGAGCGGTACATCACGGGTCTACGGACCCTAAGACTTCGTCGTGATGGTTTCAAGCATAAAAGTCGTAACAGTTTAAGAGGTTTTCGTAAGCGTATATTAAATGCATGCTTGAAACTAAGCCGCGTTGTCTTTAAACACTGCAAGACCAATCGAACTTTTTAGGGAAACTCGAAGGATTCACGCTAAGCTCGATGAGCTATTAAGGGTAGTGGTGCATGGTTTGTCGGCGTTCCTTGGATCTAATCCATTGAACAAATGTGTCTGGGGTCATGGTGCAGGTAAAATAGCGTGATGAAACCGGGTTTCCCTTACCAAATGTGGCATAACTTTCCCTGAGAGCGAAGCTCAGACCCACGTAGGGGAGAGCAAAGTGGAACTTAAATGTTCTATGCAGCAAATGTTCGCCATGCGGATAAACAAGTTGGAATAGCTCAATGTAGTGTAATGCAAACACGAATCGCAATTAACGATAAGGGGACCCAGAAGCAATTCTGCGGAACCCTCGGGGGAGGTGTGAGTTGATATAATTAGAGGTGATAGTCCAAGTTGTTCGAGCTCCGGCTCGGCAGCCGATACGAGGTTCCTGTTGAGCTTGTACATCGCGCAGAGGCGCCGTTCGGTTCTAGCAATGATTCCCGCCACCATGTTTCATGCGTGCAGAGGTCCGTTAGAGCTCGAGCAATGTGTCCCGCCGTGATTACGAAAAAGTTTAACAGTTGACTAAGTTGGGGGTGTGTTCAAGTAATCGCGCAGAGATGCCGATCGGTTTCTAGCAATGTTTCCCGTCACAAGGTGGTATTGGCACCTGTGCAGAGTGACCGTTAGCAATGTCTCCCGTATCACGGTGGTGTTCTACCACTAGTGCAGAGTGACCGCTAGCAATGTCTCCCGTCACAAGGTGGTAGCCCAGTAGTGCAGAGAAGCCGCTAGCAAGTCTCCCGTCACAGAGTAAGCAGGTCCGCGAAGTGCAGAGTAGCCGTTAGCAATGTCTCCCGTATCACGGTGGTATCATTCCACTAGTGCAGAGTGACCGCTAGCAATGCTTCCCGACACACGGCGGTAGCTTACGCAGTGCAGAGAGACTCATGAGCAAAGTCTTCCGACACACGGTGGTAACTCGACGAGGTGCAGAGTAACCGTTAGCAATGTCTCCCGTATCACGGTGGGGTTCTTCCACTAGTGCAGAGTGACCGCTAGCAATGTTTCCCGACACATCGAAGGAGTAGATCCACGAAGTGCAGAAAGATCGCTGAACCAATCAATGCATCCCGTCGTGGAGAGCTTACACGCCCGTAGGACAAAACAGTGGGGTGTATCCAAGTGAAACATTAGTATACATGAGAGTGCAGAGTACCGATTGGACTATAGTGGTCAAAACGCAGCCGGGTAATTCAACTCTGTAGCCGTACAAAGGTATCCGCCTGTTAGAAGGACACCGTACGGTTTACAGTTTTAACAAAAATGCAGCCGCGGTAATTTCAACCCAACCCACTATAGCCATTCAATGTATCCGTCATAATCATGTATACCGATCGGAGTAGCCAAAGACAATGTTCGTCTAGTGTTGTTGGGGTGTATGCGCGCAGAGATGCCGTTCGGTTTAAAGCAATGTTTCCCGTCACGAGGTGGTATTGGCACCTGTGCAGAGTGACCGTTAGCAATGTCTCCCGTATCACGGTGGAGTTCTTCCACTAGTGCAGAGTGACCGCTAGCAATGTCTCCCGTCACAAGGTGGTAGCCCAGCAGTGCAGAGAAGCCGCTGTAGCAAAGTCTCCCGTATCACGGTGGAGTTCTTCCACTAGTGCAGAGAGATCGCTGAACCGTGCAATGTGTCCCGTCGTGCGCACCCGTTCGACCAGATGTAACAAGTTGGGGTGCAAGTTGCAAGTTCACGCGCAGAGATGCCGTTCGGTTTAAAGCAATGTTTCCCGTCACGAGGTGGTATTGGCACCTGTGCAGAGTGACCGTTAGCAATGTCTCCCGTATCACGGTGGAGTTCTTCCACTAGTGCAGAGTGACCGCTAGCAATGTCTCCCGTCACATTGGTGGTAGCCCAGCAGTGCAGAGAAGCCGCTTTCAGCAATGTTTCCCGTCACGAGGTGGTATTGGCACCTGTGCAGAGTGACCGTTAGCAATGTCTCCCGTATCACGGTGGAGTTCTTCCACTAGTGCAGAGTGACCGCTAGCAATGTCTCCCGTCACATTGGTGGTAGCCCAGCAGTGCAGAGAAGCCGCTGTAGCAAAGTCTCCCGTATCACGGTGGTATCATTCCACTAGTGCAGAGAGATCGCTGAACCGTTCAATGTGTCCCGTCGTGGTGTGCTTGTAGCGAGCACGTAGGATACACCTTGCTTTGTT
>NW_024428255.1:27500-34706 GCF_017562075.2 Anopheles merus | reverse complement strand
ACGTGTCAGAAACACACCCTAGATGATGAAAGTGCAACAGAAAGTCAACCGACAACATGCCCGGGGGTACCAATTTGCCTACGCGTCCCTAGGTAGGGTACTTTTTCATACAAACTCAATGTGCACGGTGCACAAATGCGCGAACAAAAATTGCTCGGTCAGACCTACGGCGGGCCATAACTCGAATACTAAACGTCGCAGACATGGGTCGTAGAACAATTTTAAGCTCGTCTAATCATTCTCTATCCGATTCTGGATAGTGGTTTTTTGACCACTTTTCATCATTTTGTGACACCCCCGAACCTAGGGACAGCTCCCTAGCTTTTTGCAAAAAAGTGCACCGAACGGGCCGGAGAGCTCGAGTAGTCAAAAAAATTTTTTTCGCTAAAAACCCTCAAAACGTGTCAGAAACACACCCTAGATGATGAAAAGTGCAACCAGAAAGTCAACCGACAACATGCCCGGGGTGTACCAATTTGCTCTACGCGTCCCTAGGTAGGGTACTTTTTCATACAAACATCAATGTGCACGGTGCACAAAGTGCGCGGAACAAAATTGCTCGGTCAGACCTACGGCGGGCCATAACTCGAATACTAAACGTCGCAGACATGGGTCGTAGAACAATTTTAAGCTCGTCTAATCATTCTCTATCCGATTCTGGATAGTGGTTTTTGACCACTTTTCATCATTTTGTGACACCCCGAACCTAGGGACAGCTCCCTAGCTTTTTGCAAAAAAGTGCACCGAACGGGCCGGAGAGCTCGAGTAGTCAAAAAAATTTTTTTCGCTAAAAACCCTCAAACGTGTCAGAACACACCCTAGATGATGAAAAGTGCAACCAGAAAGTCAACCGACAACATGCCCGGGGGTACCAATTTGCTCTACGCGTCCCTAGGTAGGGTACTTTTCATACAAACATCAATGTGCACGGTGCACAAAGTGCGCGGAACAAAAATTGCTCGGTCAGACCTACGGCGGGCCATAACTCGAATACTAAACGTCGCAGACATGGGTCGTAGAACAATTTTAAGCTCGTCTAATCATTCTCTATCCGATTCTGGATAGTGGTTTTTTGACCACTTTTCATCATTTTGTGACACCCCGAACCTAGGGACAGCTCCCTAGCTTTTTGCAAAAAAGTGCACCGAACGGGCCGGAGAGCTCGAGTAGTCAAAAAAATTTTTTTCGCTAAAAACCCTCAAAACGTGTCAGAAACACACCCTAGATGATGAAAAGTGCAACCAGAAAGTCAACCGACAACATGCCCGGGGGTACCATTTGCTCTACGCGTCCCTAGGTAGGGTACTTTTTCATACAAACATCAATGTGCACGGTGCACAAAGTGCGCGGAACAAAATTGCTCGGTCAGACCTACGGCGGGCCATAACTCGAATACTAAACGTCGCAGACATGGGTCGTAGAACAATTTTAAGCTCGTCTAATCATTCTCTATCCGATTCTGGATAGTGGGTTTTTTGACCACTTTTCATCATTTTGTGACACCCCGAACCTAGGGACAGCTCCCTAGCTTTTTGCAAAAAAGTGCACCGAACGGGCCGGAGAGCTCGAGTAGTCAAAAAAATTTTTTTCGCTAAAAACCCTCAAAACGTGTCAGAAACACACCCTAGATGATGAAAAGTGCAACCAGAAAGTCAACCGACAACATGCCCGGGGGTACCAATTTGCTCTACGCGTCCCTAGGTAGGGTACTTTTTCATACAAACATCAATGTGCACGGTGCACAAAGTGCGCGGAACAAAAATTGCTCGGTCAGACCTACGGCGGGCCATAACTCGAATACTAAACGTCGCAGACATGGGTCGTAGAACAATTTTAAGCTCGTCTAATCATTCTCTATCCGATTCTGGATAGTGGTTTTTTGACCACTTTTCATCATTTTGTGACACCCCGAACCTAGGGACAGCTCCCTAGCTTTTTGCAAAAAAGTGCACCGAACGGGCCGGAGAGCTCGAGTAGTCAAAAAAATTTTTTTCGCTAAAAACCCTCAAAACGTGTCAGAAACACACCCTAGATGATGAAAAGTGCAACCAGAAAGTCAACCGACAACATGCCCGGGGGTACCAATTTGCTCTACGCGTCCCTAGGTAGGGTACTTTTTCATACAAACATCAATGTGCACGGTGCACAAAGTGCGCGGAACAAAATTGCTCGGTCAGACCTACGGCGGGCCATAACTCGAATACTAAACGTCGCAGACATGGGTCGTAGAACAATTTTAAGCTCGTCTAATCATTCTCTATCCGATTCTGGATAGTGGTTTTTTGACCACTTTTCATCATTTTGTGACACCCCGAACCTAGGGACAGCTCCCTAGCTTTTTGCAAAAAAGTGCACCGAACGGGCCGGAGAGCTCGAGTAGTCAAAAAAATTTTTTTCGCTAAAAACCCTCAAAACGTGTCAGAAACACACCCTAGATGATGAAAAGTGCAACCAGAAAGTCAACCGACAACATGCCCGGGGTACCAATTTGCTCTACGCGTCCCTAGGTAGGGTACTTTTTCATACAAACATCAATGTGCACGGTGCACAAAGTGCGCGGAACAAAAATTGCTCGGTCAGACCTACGGCGGGCCATAACTCGAATACTAAACGTCGCAGACATGGGTCGTAGAACAATTTTAAGCTCGTCTAATCATTCTCTATCCGATTCTGGATAGTGGTTTTTTGACCACTTTTCATCATTTTGTGACACCCCGAACCTAGGGACAGCTCCCTAGCTTTTTGCAAAAAAGTGCACCGAACGGGCCGGAGAGCTCGAGTAGTCAAAAAATTTTTTTTCGCTAAAAACCCTCAAAACGTGTCAGAAACACACCCTAGATGATGAAAAGTGCAACCAGAAAGTCAACCGACAACATGCCCGGGGGTACCAATTTGCTCTACGCGTCCCTAGGTAGGGTACTTTTTCATACAAACATCAATGTGCACGGTGCACAAAGTGCGCGGAACAAAAATTGCTCGGTCAGACCTACGGCGGGCCATAACTCGAATACTAAACGTCGCAGACATGGGTCGTAGAACAATTTTAAGCTCGTCTAATCATTCTCTATCCGATTCTGGATAGTGGTTTTTTGACCACTTTTCATCATTTTGTGACACCCCGAACCTAGGGACAGCTCCCTAGCTTTTTGCAAAAAAGTGCACCGAACGGGCCGGAGAGCTCGAGTAGTCAAAAAATTTTTTTCGCTAAAAACCCTCAAAACGTGTCAGAAACACACCCTAGATGATGAAAAGTGCAACCAGAAAGTCAACCGACAACATGCCCGGGGGTACCAATTTGCTCTACGCGTCCCTAGGTAGGGTACTTTTTCATACAAACATCAATGTGCACGGTGCACAAAGTGCGCGGAACAAAAATTGCTCGGTCAGACCTACGGCGGGCCATAACTCGAATACTAAACGTCGCAGACATGGGTCGTAGAACAATTTTAAGCTCGTCTAATCATTCTCTATCCGATTCTGGATAGTGGTTTTTTGACCACTTTTCATCATTTTGTGACACCCCGAACCTAGGGACAGCTCCCTAGCTTTTTGCAAAAAAGTGCACCGAACGGGCCGGAGAGCTCGAGTAGTCAAAAAAATTTTTTTCGCTAAAAACCCTCAAAACGTGTCAGAAACACACCCTAGATGATGAAAAGTGCAACCAGAAAGTCAACCGACAACATGCCCGGGGTACCAATTTGCTCTACGCGTCCCTAGGTAGGGTACTTTTTCATACAAACATCAAAGTGCGCTTAGCAAAAGTTCTCCGTCAGACCTACGGCGGGCCATAACTCGAAAACTAAACGTCGCAGACATGGGTCGTAGAACAATTTTAAGTTCGTCTAATGATTCTACATCCGATTCTGGATAGTGGTTTTTTGACCACTTTTCAAAATTTTGTGACACCCCAAACCTAGGGGCAGCTCCCTAGCTTTTGTCAAAAAATGGTCACCGAACGGGCCGGAGAGCTCGAGTAGTCAAAAAATTTTTTTTCGCCAAAATCACTGAAAACGTGTAGAAAACGCATTTTAGATGATGAAAAGTGAAACCAGAACGTCAAACAACAACTTTTTTGGGGGTACCCTTTTTACTCTACGGGCCCCTAGGTAAGGCGCGCCATTAGCGCTTTCCTCTCGAGTTCCCAACTTTTGCCCTCCTGGGAACATGATCATTTGTTCATTGCCTACTATAGGGAGGGTACCTTGCTCCGAGGTCAAAAATGAAAATTTCACCAAATCGTAGTTTTTACCTCTATTTTGTCGTAGGAGCATGGTTTGAGGTGTCGGTGGGTCATTTCGGCCCCCATTTGGGTCATACGTCCCCTCCCCGATTTAGTTCGTCGTATGACCATAGTCCGAACTTATGAAGCAAAAGTGGTGTCTGGTGGTGTCTGCCGATGATCTTAACCTATGATTTCGAGTTGATATGCGTATATTAGAGTAAAATTAGGCCTTGTAGTACACGGCTTATGCCCCGGACTAGGTGTCCCGGGGACAAAATCTCGAAAATTACAGACACCCCAGCATCGCTTAAGGTGGTCAGTAGCAAATATATTTTTGGGTCTTCGGACCCATGAAGAGACAGTAGCTGGCTAGTTTGCTGTACTCTTACGCTGAGAACTGGCAGCGTAGAGGGTCTACGGACCCTGAAAGGACCTACCCAACCTTTCAAAAAGCTCCCTGGAGCGGTACATCACGGGTCTACGGACCCTAAGACTTCGTCGTGATGGTTTCAAGCATAAAAGTCGTAACAGTTTAAGAGGTTTTCGTAAGCGTATATTAAATGCATGCTTGAAACTAAGCTTCGTTGTCTTTAAACACTGCAAGACCAATCGAACTTTTTAGGGAAACTCGAAGGATTCACGCTAAGCTCGATGAGCTATTAAGGGTAGTGGTGCATGGTTTGTCGGCGTTCCTTGGATCTAATCCATTGAACAAATGTGTCTGGGGTCATGGTGCAGGTAAAATAGCGTGATGAAACCGGGTTTCCCTTACCAAATGTGGCATAACTTTCCCTGAGAGCGAAGCTCAGACCCACGTAGGGGAGAGCAAAGTGGAACTTAAATGTTCTATGCAGCAAATGTTCGCCATGCGGATAAACAAGTTGGAATAGCTCAATGTAGTGTAATGCAAACACGAATCGCAATTAACGATAAGGGGACCCAGAAGCAATTCTGCGGAACCCTCGGGGGAGGTGTGAGTTGATATAATTAGAGGTGATAGTCCAAGTTGTTCGAGCTCCGGCTCGGCAGCCGATACGAGGTTCCTGTTGAGCTTGTACATCGCGCAGAGGCGCCGTTCGGTTCTAGCAATGATTCCCGCCACCATGTTTCATGCGTGCAGAGGTCCGTTAGAGCTCGAGCAATGTGTCCCGCCGTGATTACGAAAAAGTTTAACAGTTGACTAAGTTGGGGGTGTGTTCAAGTAATCGCGCAGAGATGCCGATCGGTTTCTAGCAATGTTTCCCGTCACAAGGTGGTATTGGCACCTGTGCAGAGTGACCGTTAGCAATGTCTCCCGTATCACGGTGGTGTTCTACCACTAGTGCAGAGTGACCGCTAGCAATGTCTCCCGTCACAAGGTGGTAGCCCAGTAGTGCAGAGAAGCCGCTAGCAAGTCTCCCGTCACAGAGTAAGCAGGTCCGCGAAGTGCAGAGTAGCCGTTAGCAATGTCTCCCGTATCACGGTGGTATCATTCCACTAGTGCAGAGTGACCGCTAGCAATGCTTCCCGACACACGGCGGTAGCTTACGCAGTGCAGAGAGACTCAGGAGCAAAGTCTTCCGACACACGGTGGTAACTCGACGAGGTGCAGAGTAACCGTTAGCAATGTCTCCCGTATCACGGTGGAGTTCTTCCACTAGTGCAGAGTGACCGCTAGCAATGTTTCCCGACACATCGAAGGAGTAGATCCACGAAGTGCAGAAAGATCGCTGAACCAATCAATGCATCCCGTCGTGGAGAGCTTACACGCCCGTAGGACAAAACAGTGGGGTGTATCCAAGTGAAACATTAGTATACATGAGAGTGCAGAGTACCGATTGGACTATAGTGGTCAAAACGCAGCCGGGTAATTCAACTCTGTAGCCGTACAAAGGTATCCGCCTGTTAGAAGGACACCGTACGGTTTACAGTTTTAACAAAAATGCAGCCGCGGTAATTTCAACCCAACCCACTATAGCCATTCAATGTATCCGTCATAATCATGTATACCGATCGGAGTAGCCAAAGACAATGTTCGTCTAGTGTTGTTGGGGTGTATGCGCGCAGAGATGCCGTTCGGTTTAAAGCAATGTTTCCCGTCACGAGGTGGTATTGGCACCTGTGCAGAGTGACCGTTAGCAATGTCTCCCGTATCACGGTGGAGTTCTTCCACTAGTGCAGAGTGACCGCTAGCAATGTCTCCCGTCACAAGGTGGTAGCCCAGCAGTGCAGAGAAGCCGCTTTCAGCAATGTTTCCCGTCACGAGGTGGTATTGGCACCTGTGCAGAGTGACCGTTAGCAATGTCTCCCGTATCACGGTGGAGTTCTTCCACTAGTGCAGAGTGACCGCTAGCAATGTCTCCCGTCACAAGGTGGTAGCCCAGCAGTGCAGAGAAGCCGCTGTAGCAAAGTCTCCCGTATCACGGTGGAGTTCTTCCACTAGTGCAGAGAGATCGCTGAACCGTGCAATGTGTCCCGTCGTGCGCACCCGTTCGACCAGATGTAACAAGTTGGGGTGCAAGTTGCAAGTTCACGCGCAGAGATGCCGTTCGGTTTAAAGCAATGTTTCCCGTCACGAGGTGGTATTGGCACCTGTGCAGAGTGACCGTTAGCAATGTCTCCCGTATCACGGTGGAGTTCTTCCACTAGTGCAGAGTGACCGCTAGCAATGTCTCCCGTCACATTGGTGGTAGCCCAGCAGTGCAGAGAAGCCGCTTTCAGCAATGTTTCCCGTCACGAGGTGGTATTGGCACCTGTGCAGAGTGACCGTTAGCAATGTCTCCCGTATCACGGTGGAGTTCTTCCACTAGTGCAGAGTGACCGCTAGCAATGTCTCCCGTCACATTGGTGGTAGCCCAGCAGTGCAGAGAAGCCGCTGTAGCAAAGTCTCCCGTATCACGGTGGTATCATTCCACTAGTGCAGAGAGATCGCTGAACCGTTCAATGTGTCCCGTCGTGGTGTGCTTGTAGCGAGCACGTAGGATACACCTTGCTTTGTTGGTTTG
>NW_024428255.1:20000-22500 GCF_017562075.2 Anopheles merus | reverse complement strand
GAATGAGTTGTGAGTTTTACTAAGAGAAACAGGTAATTGGCAGCGTTACCTATAATTCTTGATATGTGCGGGGAGTTCCTTAAGGTTCTTCCTCCCAGAGATCGTCACTATCTGGGACGTACATTAATTTGTACCTACATAGCGCACGCTTTTGTAGAGAGCATATCAAGACGTGAAGGTTATGTTGGAGGTCGAGTGCGCTGCTTACCAAACTTTGAACGCGGTAACTTGTACTCGGCACCGACATGGACACTTCCAAACCCAAGGAATGAGTTGTGAGTTTTACTAAGAGAAACAGGTAATTGGCAGCGTTACCTATAATTCTTGATATGTGCGGGGAGTTCCTTAAGGTTCTTCCTCCCAGAGATCGTCACTATCTGGGACGTACATTAATTTGTACCTACATAGGCACACGCTTTTGTAGAGAGCATATCAAGACGTGAAGGGTTATGTTGGAGGTTGAGTGCGCTGCTTACCAAACTTTGAACGCGGTAACTTGTACTCGGCACCGACATGGACACTTCCAAACCCAAGGAATGAGTTGTGAGTTTTACTAAGAGAAACAGGTAATTGGCAGCGTTACCTATAATTCTTGATATGTGCGGGGAGTTCCTTAAGGTTCTTCCTCCCAGAGATCGTCACTATCTGGGACGTACATTAATTTGTACCTACATAGGCACACGCTTTTGTAGAGAGCATATCAAGACGTGAAGTGTTATGTTGGAGGTCGAGTGCGCTGCTTACCAAACTTTGAACGCGGTAACTTGTACTCGGCACCGACATGGACACTTCCAAACCCAAGGAATGAGTTGTGAGTTTTACTAAGAGAAACAGGTAATTGGCAGCGTTACCTATAATTCTTGATATGTGCGGGGAGTTCCTTAAGGTTCTTCCTCCCAGAGATCGTCACTATCTGGGACGTACATTAATTTGTACCTACATAGGCACACGCTTTTGTAGAGAGCATATCAAGACGTGAAGGGTTATGTTGGAGGTTGAGTGCGCTGCTTACCAAACTTTGAACGCGGTAACTTGTACTCGGCACCGACATGGACACTTCCAAACCCAAGGAATGAGTTGTGAGTTTTACTAAGAGAAACAGGTAATTGGCAGCGTTACCTATAATTCTTGATATGTGCGGGGAGTTCCTTAAGGTTCTTCCTCCCAGAGATCGTCACTATCTGGGACGTACATTAATTTGTACCTACATAGGCACACGCTTTTGTAGAGAGCATATCAAGACGTGAAGGGTTATGTTGGAGGTTGAGTGCGCTGCTTACCAAACTTTGAACGCGGTAACTTGTACTCGGCACCGACATGGACACTTCCAAACCCAAGGAATGAGTTGTGAGTTTTACTAAGAGCAACAGGTAATTGGCAGCGTTACCTATAATTCTTGATATGTGCGGGGAGTTCCTTAAGGTTCTTCCTCCCAGAGATCGTCACTATCTGGGACGTACATTAATTTGTACCTACATAGGCGCACGCTTTTGTAGAGAGCATATCAAGACGTGAAGGTTATGTTGGAGGTCGAGTGCGCTGCTTACCAAACTTTGAACGCGGTAACTTGTACTCGGCACCGACATGGACACTTCCAAACCCAAGGAATGAGTTGTGAGTTTTACTAAGAGAAATAGGTGATTGGCCGTTCTCACCTATAAGTCTTGATATGTGCGGGGAGTTCCTTAAGGTTCTTCCTCCCAGAGATCGTCACTATCTGGGACGTACATTAATTTGTACCTGCATTAGCGCACGCTTTTGTAGAGAGCATATCAAGACACGGGACGTGTTGTGTTGGAGGTCGAGTGCGCTGCTTACCAAACTTTGAACGCGGTAACTTGTACTCGGCGCCGGCATGGACACGCCCAAACCCTAGTCTTGATGTGTGCGGGAAGTTCCTTAAGGTTCTTCCTCCCAGAGATCGTCACTATCTGGGACGTGCATTAATTTGTACCTACTCTAGCGCACGCTTTTGTAGAGAGCATATCAAGACGTCTCGTAAGAGACAACACTTGTACTTGTACAAGTTTGAGTAACCCATTGTTGCAGGTCGAGTGTGTTGCATACCAAACTTTGAACGCGGTTACGCCACTCGGCGCCGAAAGGCACTCTTTAAACCCTAGGCAGGGGATCACTCGGCTCATGGATCGATGAAGACCGCAGCTAAATGCGCGTCATAATGTGAACTGCAGGACACATGAACATTGATAAGTTGAACGCATATGGCGCATCGGACGTTTAATCCCGACCGATGCACACATTCTTGAGTGCCTACTAATTACCAAAGTCTCATTTAGTTAACTACAGTGGCCGTCCGCGAAGGTGCCCGGGTCATCCGACGCACTGGGCGGTCGCTGTGCATAATGACGTGCTTGGTCCCCGTCTGCGGGTCCTCGGGCGTTGAAAGTGGACACTCTCGAGCGTATGTTGGATGCGTTTCGTGTTGGTGGTGTTTGATGCGTAGGGTTTGTGGTGTGTGTCAAGCCGCATGGTTCGAACT
>NW_024428255.1:0-15000 GCF_017562075.2 Anopheles merus | reverse complement strand
CTCATTATGGCTCTACCTTGTCCTGTTCATGAAGTGCTTAATGCAGCCATGGACTAGGTAATGGGTACTGGTGAAGCTTGACTTAGGCTCCTTCCTTGTCAGACGAGTGACTTGACTTGGTCTGGAGACTAAGGCTTTACATTGGTGGACATGCATCGTGCTCCTAGCTTGTCAGACGAGTGACTTGACATGCTGTGGAGAAGGTTGCTTAACACTGATGAGCTTGTCGGCGTGCCTCCTTCTTGACTTGATTGTCTCGATGTGAGGACCGTGCGGACCACACCAGTGAGTCATATAAGTACACTCGTAGTAAGCTTTTGTTCACCTTGTCTGGTCTGTGTTGTGCTCGACCGCCTTCACAGACAATGGACTTGGTGGATACTGGTGAAGCTTGGTGCAGGCTCCTTCCTTGTCAGACGAGCGACTTGACTTGGTCTGGAGACTGTTCCTTTACATTAGTGGACATGTGTCGTGCTTCTTCCTTGTCAGACGAGTGACTTGACATAGGTTGGAGATGGACGCGTAACACTAATGAGCTTGTCGGCGTTCCTCCTTCTTGACTTGATTGTCTTGATGCGAGGAACGTGCAGACCACACCAGTAAGCTTACATGCTCTCGTTACAAGTTGTATATGTTGACCCGTTTGGGCCGGTTGCCTTGCGCATGATGATGTTGACCATGTTTGGTTAACGTGTCGTGTGTCGAGGTGGTCGGTCTTGGTAGTAGGATGTCTTGTGCATGGCGTGTTGACCTCGTCGGTCGATGTGTCGTGTACGAGATGACCTACTTGCCCGTCGGTTGTCCAAGTTGTATGATGTGTTGACTTAGTCGACGTGTCATGTGCTTGGATGATTGGCGTACGGGTCATGTATGGTGTACTTCCTTCGGTTGAAGGGATGTACTAGTACATACTTGTATTAATTGTTTATTTCACGATCTGGTCTTTTGATTGGATCGTGAAAAAACGCTAAGTCCAAGAATCCTGAACTCGAGAGGAAAGCGCTGATGGCAACCTTTTTGACAGGACGTCCCTAGAAAACGGCTTTTTCCTTTTCGGCATTAAGTGGCATGTTTAACGTGGCTAGAACATCAATTATCCTGCAAATGGCACTCAAGCTTGGCAAAAGTCTCGAAACACTCCTATCTTGACGCACCTGCAACCGCAACACGATGCAAAACAAATTGCACGAGCTACTGATACTTGTACCATGCACGGTACACGGTTCCGAAAATTACGCCTGAAAGTATGCAATTTGGTGCTACCCTAGGGAACTTGTATGGGGAAGCCTACCTACGCGTGTCGCACGTTGCAAGTTGCATGGTCGTCGATCAGAGGCATGCAAAAGCACCTATCTAGGGGAATTACTCTACGTTCTAGTAGCTAGTGCGATTTTCCGGTCCAGCACGGCAGTACGCCTGCATGCATACAATCCATGTACCAACCATGTACCTAGGCGTTGGTCAGTAGCTTTTGGCGCCACATGGAGAAAGTATTCGAGTTCAGATTTCTGGGACTTAGCGTATTTTTCAAAACTATTAATGGAAATTAAACTATAAATGGGTCTCAAGCTAGGCGTTGGTCAGTAGCTTTTGGCGCAACATGGAGGAAGTATTCGAGTTCAGATTTCTGGGACTTAGCGTATTTTTCAAAACTATTAATGGAAATTAAACTATAAATGGGTCTCAAGCTAGGCGTTGGTCAGTAGCTTTTGGCGCAACATGGAGGAAGTATTCGAGTTCAGATTTCTGGGACTTAGCGTATTTTTCAAAACTATTAATGGAAATTAAACTATAAATGGGTCTCAAGCTAGGCGTTGGTCAGTAGCTTTTGGCGCAACATGGAGGAAGTATTCGAGTTCAGATTTCTGGGACTTAGCGTATTTTTCAATCATATTAAACCGAATCAAACATAAAAATGATGAAACCTACACGACGTTCCTAGGTTATGAACGAAAAGTGACGATTTAGTGCCGGTCAGGATAGCCGTGCACCAAAATTGTGTACCGATCAGGGAAAGTACAACACGGAGGGCGCAGCCCGAGCGTACGCGTTCATGGATGTCCATGTTGGTACAAGTTGCCGGTCAGGATAGCCGTGCACCAAAATTGTGTACCGATCAGGGAAAGTACAACACGGAGGGCGCAGCCCGAGCGTACGCGTTCATGGATGTCCATGTTGGTACAAGTTGCCGGTCAGGATAGCCGTGCACCAAAATTGTGTACCGATCAGGGAAAGTACAACACGGAGGGCGCAGCCCGAGCGTACGCGTTCATGGATGTCCATGTTGGTACAAGTTGCCGGTCAGGATAGCCGTGCACCAAAATTGTGTACCGATCAGGGAAAGTACACTACGTTCCTATGACTTGGGTGAAAAGTGTTGATAAAGTGCCGGATAGGATAGACGGTGGCTTATCGTACACATCACAAACAAAAACCCCTTAGTGAGCAGTAGCAAGTGTCGATGGAACAAAGCGAAGGCAATACAAACTGATCAAGTACAATAAAGAACGCTACGTACTAGGACTTCTGTCCAAGAATGGTGTCCGCGACGGGAGGGCAATGGTCGAGCAAGCAGGTTTCCCTAGTAAACCTTGTATGGTAAACATACCCAAGCGTGTCCGTATGCACGCAACGATAGTCACGAACGGGCACATACCTAGGGAAAGTACTCTACGTACTAGGACTTCTGTCCAAGAATGGTGTCCGCGACGGGAGGGCAATGATCGAGCAAGCAGGTTTCCCTAGTAAACCTTGTATGGTAAACATACCCAAGCGTGTCCGTATGCACGCAACGATAGTCACGAACGGGCACATACCTAGGGAAAGTACTCTACGTACTAGGACTTCTGTCCAAGAATGGTGTCCGCGACGGGAGGGCAATGGTCGAGCAAGCAGGTTTCCCTAGTAAACCTTGTATGGTAAACATACCCAAGCGTGTCCGTATGCACGCAACGATAGTCACGAACGGGCACATACCTAGGGAAAGTACTCTACGTACTAGGACTTCTGTCCAAGAATGGTGTCCGCGACGGGAGGGCAATGGTCGAGCAAGCAGGTTTCCCTAGTAAACCTTGTATGGTAAACATACCCAAGCGTGTCCGTATGCACGCAACGATAGTCACGAACGGGCACATACCTAGGGAAAGTACTCTACGTACTAGGACTTCTGTCCAAGAATGGTGTCCGCGACGGTCGGGGAAGCAGGTTACTTATCATGGCAAACAAGTTAAATAGCTACCTTAAGAGAACGAAAGTTACTGTGGATGGAACAAAACGTGTGCCTAGAATTCCTTCCTGGTTTCCCTAGTAAACCTTGTATGGTAAACATACCCAAGCGTGTCCGTATGCACGCAACGATAGTCACGAACGGGCACATACCTAGGGAAAGTACTCTACGTACTAGGACTTCTGTCCAAGAATGGTGTCCGCGACGGGAGGGCAATGGTCGAGCAAGCAGGTTTCCCTAGTAAACCTTGTATGGTAAACATACCCAAGCGTGTCCGTATGCACGCAACGATAGTCACGAACGGGCACATACCTAGGGAAAGTACTCTACGTACTAGGACTTCTGTCCAAGAATGGTGTCCGCGACGGGAGGGCAATGGTCGAGCAAGCAGGTTTCCCTAGTAAACCTTGTATGGTAAACATACCCAAGCGTGTCCGTATGCACGCAACGATAGTCACGAACGGGCACATACCTAGGGAAAGTACTCTACGTACTAGGACTTCTGTCCAAGAATGGTGTCCGCGACGGGAGGGCAATGGTCGAGCAAGCAGGTTTCCCTAGTAAACCTTGTATGGTAAACATACCCAAGCGTGTCCGTATGCACGCAACGATAGTCACGAACGGGCACATACCTAGGGAAAGTACTCTACGTACTAGGACTTCTGTCCAAGAATGGTGTCCGCGACGGGAGGGCAATGGTCGAGCAAGCAGGTTTCCCTAGTAAACCTTGTATGGTAAACATACCCAAGCGTGTCCGTATGCACGCAACGATAGTCACGAACGGGCACATACCTAGGGAAAGTACTCTACGTACTAGGACTTCTGTCCAAGAATGGTGTCCGCGACGGGAGGGCAATGGTCGAGCAAGCAGGTTTCCCTAGTAAACCTTGTATGGTAAACATACCCAAGCGTGTCCGTATGCACGCAACGATAGTCACGAACGGGCACATACCTAGGGAAAGTACTCTACGTACTAGGACTTCTGTCCAAGAATGGTGTCCGCGACGGGAGGGCAATGGTCGAGCAAGCAGGTTTCCCTAGTAAACCTTGTATGGTAAACATACCCAAGCGTGTCCGTATGCACGCAACGATAGTCACGAACGGGCACATACCTAGGGAAAGTACTCTACGTACTAGGACTTCTGTCCAAGAATGGTGTCCGCGACGGGAGGGCAATGGTCGAGCAAGCAGGTTTCCCTAGTAAACCTTGTATGGTAAACATACCCAAGCGTGTCCGTATGCACGCAACGATAGTCACGAACGGGCACATACCTAGGGAAAGTACTCTACGTACTAGGACTTCTGTCCAAGAATGGTGTCCGCGACGGGAGGGCAATGGTCGAGCAAGCAGGTTTCCCTAGTAAACCTTGTATGGTAAACATACCCAAGCGTGTCCGTATGCACGCAACGATAGTCACGAACGGGCACATACCTAGGGAAAGTACTCTACGTACTAGGACTTCTGTCCAAGAATGGTGTCCGCGACGGGAGGGCAATGGTCGAGCAAGCAGGTTTCCCTAGTAAACCTTGTATGGTAAACATACCCAAGCGTGTCCGTATGCACGCAACGATAGTCACGAACGGGCACATACCTAGGGAAAGTACTCTACGTACTAGGACTTCTGTCCAAGAATGGTGTCCGCGACGGGAGGGCAATGGTCGAGCAAGCAGGTTTCCCTAGTAAACCTTGTATGGTAAACATACCCAAGCGTGTCCGTATGCACGCAACGATAGTCACGAACGGGCACATACCTAGGGAAAGTACTCTACGTACTAGGACTTCTGTCCAAGAATGGTGTCCGCGACGGGAGGGCAATGGTCGAGCAAGCAGGTTTCCCTAGTAAACCTTGTATGGTAAACATACCCAAGCGTGTCCGTATGCACGCAACGATAGTCACGAACGGGCACATACCTAGGGAAAGTACTCTACGTACTAGGACTTCTGTCCAAGAATGGTGTCCGCGACGGTCGGGGAAGCAGGTTACTTATCATGGCAAACAAGTAAATAGCTACCTTAAGAGAACGAAAGTTACTGTGGATGGAACAAAACGTGTGCCTAGAATTCCTTCCTGGTTTCCCTAGTAAACCTTGTATGGTAAACATACCCAAGCGTGTCCGTATGCACGCAACGATAGTCACGAACGGGCACATACCTAGGGAAAGTACTCTACGTACTAGGACTTCTGTCCAAGAATGGTGTCCGCGACGGTCGGGGAATTGTGTGTTTGACTCAATTACCAAATCCTAGGAACATACATGTAGTGTATACAAACATTAACATTAACGCGTACGTTTGGGCTGCGCACTCTAAGTGGTACACAAATAAGGGTGATTTTATGATCAGACGGACAAAAACAAAGGTGGAGAAGACAGTTTTCGGCACGATGTGCACAGAGCTCATTTCGTCGTCCCGGGCGAATGGAAAAAAACAAAAATCGCGAGTTTCGCCCTCGGGCTACCGCCCTCGGGCGTATCTTTCTAGGTTTCTGTCTATAAAAGGGCAGGCCAAAAGGTGACCGGTTGAGATAAGCATTTTAAGCATACAAGCACTTTATTGCAACTTTTGACACAAAAACTAGGTACGTACATGTAGATTGTACCAACATGGACATCCATGAACGCGTACGCTCGGGCTGCGCCCTCCGTGTTGTACTTTCCCTGATCAGTACACAATTTTGGTGCATGTGTACCAACATGGACATCCATGAACGCGTACGCTCGGGCTGCGCCCTCCGTGTTGTACTTTCCCTGATCGGTACACAATTTTGGTGCACGGCTATCCTGACCGGCAACTTGTACCAACATGGACATCCATGAACGCGTACGTAGTGTACTTTCCCTGATCGGTACACAATTTTGGTGCATGTGTACCAACATGGACATCCATGAACGCGTACGCTCGGGCTGCGCCCTCCGTGTTGTACTTTCCCTGATCGGTACACAATTTTGGTGCACGGCTATCCTGACCGGCAACTTGTACCAACATGGACATCCATGAACGCGTACGTAGTGTACTTTCCCTGATCGGTACACAATTTTGGTGCATGTGTACCAACATGGACATCCATGAACGCGTACGCTCGGGCTGCGCCCTCCGTGTTGTACTTTCCCTGATCGGTACACAATTTTGGTGCATGTGTACCAACATGGACATCCATGAACGCGTACGCTCGGGCTGCGCCCTCCGTGTTGTACTTTCCCTGATCGGTACACAATTTTGGTGCATGTGTACCAACATGGACATCCATGAACGCGTACGCTCGGGCTGCGCCCTCCGTGTTGTACTTTCCCTGATCGGTACACAATTTTGGTGCACGGCTATCCTGACCGGCAACTTGTACCAACATGGACATCCATGAACGCGTACGTAGTGTACTTTCCCTGATCGGTACACAATTTTGGTGCATGTGTACCAACATGGACATCCATGAACGCGTACGCTCGGGCTGCGCCCTCCGTGTTGTACTTTCCCTGATCGGTACACAATTTTGGTGCACGGCTATCCTGACCGGCAACTTGTACCAACATGGACATCCATGAACGCGTACGTAGTGTACTTTCCCTGATCGGTACACAATTTTGGTGCACGGCTTAGGAAATGGGCTTAAAATGTTATCACTCAATCCATTTAATCTTGTTATAGTCGATACTTACCGTGCCGACCAAGTAGGACACGATACAAGGCAATGTTGTTTGAGTAATAATATATCCGCCATACATTTCAGTACAAAATTGCTCGGTCAGACCTACGGCGGGCCATAACTCGAATACTAAACGTCGCAGACATGGGTCGTAGAACAATTTTAAGCTCGTCTAATCATTCTCTATCCGATTCTGGATAGTGGTTTTTTGACCACTTTTCATCATTTTGTGACACCCCGAACCTAGGGACAGCTCCCTAGCTTTTTGCAAAAAAGTGCACCGAACGGGCCGGAGAGCTCGAGTAGTCAAAAAAATTTTTTCGCTAAAAACCCTCAAAACGTGTCAGAAACACACCCTAGATGATGAAAAGTGCAACCAGAAAGTCAACCGACAACATGCCCGGGGGTACCAATTTGCTCTACGCGTCCCTAGGTAGGGTACTTTTTCATACAAACATCAATGTGCACGGTGCACAAAGTGCGCGGAACAAAAATTGCTCGGTCAGACCTACGGCGGGCCATAACTCGAATACTAAACGTCGCAGACATGGGTCGTAGAACAATTTTAAGCTCGTCTAATCATTCTCTATCCGATTCTGGATAGTGGTTTTTTGACCACTTTTCATCATTTTGTGACACACCGAACCTAGGGACAGCTCCCTAGCTTTTTGCAAAAAAGTGCACCGAACGGGCCGGAGAGCTCGAGTAGTCAAAAAAATTTTTTTCGCTAAAAACCCTCAAAACGTGTCAGAAACACACCCTAGATGATGAAAAGTGCAACCAGAAAGTCAACCGACAACATGCCCGGGGGTACCAATTTGCTCTACGCGTCCCTAGGTAGGGTACTTTTTCATACAAACATCAATGTGCACGGTGCACAAAGTGCGCGGAACAAAAATTGCTCGGTCAGACCTACGGCGGGCCATAACTCGAATACTAAACGTCGCAGACATGGGTCGTAGAACAATTTTAAGCTCGTCTAATCATTCTCTATCCGATTCTGGATAGTGGTTTTTTGACCACTTTTCATCATTTTGTGACACCCCGAACCTAGGGACAGCTCCCTAGCTTTTTGCAAAAAAGTGCACCGAACGGGCCGGAGAGCTCGAGTAGTCAAAAAAAATTTTTTCGCTAAAAACCCTCAAAACGTGTCAGAAACACACCCTAGATGATGAAAAGTGCAACCAGAAAGTCAACCGACAACATGCCCGGGGGTACCAATTTGCTCTACGCGTCCCTAGGTAGGGTACTTTTTCATACAAACATCAATGTGCACGGTGCACAAAGTGCGCGGAACAAAAATTGCTCGGTCAGACCTACGGCGGGCCATAACTCGAATACTAAACGTCGCAGACATGGGTCGTAGAACAATTTTAAGCTCGTCTAATCATTCTCTATCCGATTCTGGATAGTGGTTTTTTGACCACTTTTCATCATTTTGTGACACACCGAACCTAGGGACAGCTCCCTAGCTTTTTGCAAAAAAGTGCACCGAACGGGCCGGAGAGCTCGAGTAGTCAAAAAAATTTTTTTCGCTAAAAACCCTCAAAACGTGTCAGAAACACACCCTAGATGATGAAAAGTGCAACCAGAAAGTCAACCGACAACATGCCCGGGGGTACCAATTTGCTCTACGCGTCCCTAGGTAGGGTACTTTTTCATACAAACATCAATGTGCACGGTGCACAAAGTGCGCGGAACAAAAATTGCTCGGTCAGACCTACGGCGGGCCATAACTCGAATACTAAACGTCGCAGACATGGGTCGTAGAACAATTTTAAGCTCGTCTAATCATTCTCTATCCGATTCTGGATAGTGGTTTTTTGACCACTTTTCATCATTTTGTGACACCCCGAACCTAGGGACAGCTCCCTAGCTTTTTGCAAAAAAGTGCACCGAACGGGCCGGAGAGCTCGAGTAGTCAAAAAAAATTTTTTCGCTAAAAACCCTCAAAACGTGTCAGAAACACACCCTAGATGATGAAAAGTGCAACCAGAAAGTCAACCGACAACATGCCCGGGGGTACCAATTTGCTCTACGCGTCCCTAGGTAGGGTACTTTTTCATACAAACATCAAAGTGCGCTTAGCAAAAGTTCTCCGTCAGACCTACGGCGGGCCATAACTCGAATACTAAACGTCGCAGACATGGGTCGTAGAACAATTTTAAGTTCGTCTAATGATTCTACATCCGATTCTGGATAGTGGTTTTTTGACCACTTTTCAAAATTTTGTGACACCCCAAACCTAGGGGCAGCTCCCTAGCTTTTGTCAAAAAATGGTCACCGAACGGGCCGGAGAGCTCGAGTAGTCAAAAAGTTTTTTTTCGCCAAAATCACTGAAAACGTGTAGAAAACGCATTTTAGATGATGAAAAGTGAAACCAGAACGTCAAACAACAACTTTTTTGGGGGTACCCTTTTTACTCTACGGGCCCCTAGGTAAGGCGCGCCATTAGCGCTTTCCTCTCGAGTTCCCAACTTTTGCCCTCCTGGGAACATGATCATTTGTTCATTGCCTACTATAGGGAGGGTACCTTGCTCCGAGGTCAAAAATGAAAATTTCACCAAATCGTAGTTTTTACCTCTATTTTGTCGTAGGAGCATGGTTTGAGGTGTCGGTGGGTCATTCGGCCCCCATTTGGGTCATACGTCCCCTCCCCGATTTAGTTCGTCGTATGACCATAGTCCGAACTTATGAAGCAAAAGTGGTGTCTGGTGGTGTCTGCCGATGATCTTAACCTATGATTTCGAGTTGATATGCGTATATTAGAGTAAAATTAGGCCTTGTAGTACACGGCTTATGCCCCGGACTAGGTGTCCCGGGGACAAAATCTCGAAAATTACAGACACCCCAGCATCGCTTAAGGTGGTCAGTAGCAAATATATTTTTGGGTCTTCGGACCCATGAAGAGACAGTAGCTGGCTAGTTTGCTGTACTCTTACGCTGAGAACTGGCAGCGTAGAGGGTCTACGGACCCTGAAAGGACCTACCCAACCTTTCAAAAAGCTCCCTGGAGCGGTACATCACGGGTCTACGGACCCTAAGACTTCGTCGTGATGGTTTCAAGCATAAAAGTCGTAACAGTTTAAGAGGTTTTCGTAAGCGTATATTAAATGCATGCTTGAAACTAAGCTTCGTTGTCTTTAAACACTGCAAGACCAATCGAACTTTTTAGGGAAACTCGAAGGATTCACGCTAAGCTCGATGAGCTATTAAGGGTAGTGGTGCATGGTTTGTCGGCGTTCCTTGGATCTAATCCATTGAACAAATGTGTCTGGGGTCATGGTGCAGGTAAAATAGCGTGATGAAACCGGGTTTCCCTTACCAAATGTGGCATAACTTTCCCTGAGAGCGAAGCTCAGACCCACGTAGGGGAGAGCAAAGTGGAACTTAAATGTTCTATGCAGCAAATGTTCGCCATGCGGATAAACAAGTTGGAATAGCTCAATGTAGTGTAATGCAAACACGAATCGCAATTAACGATAAGGGGACCCAGAAGCAATTCTGCGGAACCCTCGGGGGAGGTGTGAGTTGATATAATTAGAGGTGATAGTCCAAGTTGTTCGAGCTCCGGCTCGGCAGCCGATACGAGGTTCCTGTTGAGCTTGTACATCGCGCAGAGGCGCCGTTCGGTTCTAGCAATGATTCCCGCCACCATGTTTCATGCGTGCAGAGGTCCGTTAGAGCTCGAGCAATGTGTCCCGCCGTGATTACGAAAAAGTTTAACAGTTGACTAAGTTGGGGGTGTGTTCAAGTAATCGCGCAGAGATGCCGATCGGTTTCTAGCAATGTTTCCCGTCACAAGGTGGTATTGGCACCTGTGCAGAGTGACCGTTAGCAATGTCTCCCGTATCACGGTGGTGTTCTACCACTAGTGCAGAGTGACCGCTAGCAATGTCTCCCGTCACAAGGTGGTAGCCCAGTAGTGCAGAGAAGCCGCTAGCAAGTCTCCCGTCACAGAGTAAGCAGGTCCGCGAAGTGCAGAGTAGCCGTTAGCAATGTCTCCCGTATCACGGTGGTATCATTCCACTAGTGCAGAGTGACCGCTAGCAATGCTTCCCGACACACGGCGGTAGCTTACGCAGTGCAGAGAGACTCAGGAGCAAAGTCTTCCGACACACGGTGGTAACTCGACGAGGTGCAGAGTAACCGTTAGCAATGTCTCCCGTATCACGGTGGAGTTCTTCCACTAGTGCAGAGTGACCGCTAGCAATGTTTCCCGACACATCGAAGGAGTAGATCCACGAAGTGCAGAAAGATCGCTGAACCAATCAATGCATCCCGTCGTGGAGAGCTTACACGCCCGTAGGACAAAACAGTGGGGTGTATCCAAGTGAAACATTAGTATACATGAGAGTGCAGAGTACCGATTGGACTATAGTGGTCAAAACGCAGCCGGGTAATTCAACTCTGTAGCCGTACAAAGGTATCCGCCTGTTAGAAGGACACCGTACGGTTTACAGTTTTAACAAAAATGCAGCCGCGGTAATTTCAACCCAACCCACTATAGCCATTCAATGTATCCGTCATAATCATGTATACCGATCGGAGTAGCCAAAGACAATGTTCGTCTAGTGTTGTTGGGGTGTATGCGCGCAGAGATGCCGTTCGGTTTAAAGCAATGTTTCCCGTCACGAGGTGGTATTGGCACCTGTGCAGAGTGACCGTTAGCAATGTCTCCCGTATCACGGTGGAGTTCTTCCACTAGTGCAGAGTGACCGCTAGCAATGTCTCCCGTCACAAGGTGGTAGCCCAGCAGTGCAGAGAAGCCGCTTTCAGCAATGTTTCCCGTCACGAGGTGGTATTGGCACCTGTGCAGAGTGACCGTTAGCAATGTCTCCCGTATCACGGTGGAGTTCTTCCACTAGTGCAGAGTGACCGCTAGCAATGTCTCCCGTCACAAGGTGGTAGCCCAGTAGTGCAGAGAAGCCGCTGTAGCAAAGTCTCCCGTATCACGGTGGAGTTCTTCCACTAGTGCAGAGAGATCGCTGAACCGTGCAATGTGTCCCGTCGTGCGCACCCGTTCGACCAGATGTAACAAGTTGGGGTGCAAGTTGCAAGTTCACGCGCAGAGATGCCGTTCGGTTTAAAGCAATGTTTCCCGTCACGAGGTGGTATTGGCACCTGTGCAGAGTGACCGTTAGCAATGTCTCCCGTATCACGGTGGAGTTCTTCCACTAGTGCAGAGTGACCGCTAGCAATGTCTCCCGTCACATTGGTGGTAGCCCAGCAGTGCAGAGAAGCCGCTGTAGCAAAGTCTCCCGTATCACGGTGGTATCATTCCACTAGTGCAGAGAGATCGCTGAACCGTTCAATGTGTCCCGTCGTGGTGTGCTTGTAGCGAGCACGTAGGATACACCTTGCTTTGTTGGTTTGGGATAGGAGTGGTCGCGCAACTGCCTCCACGCCGCTGAGTGCCAGTTCGGATTGAAGGTCAACTTTAGCCGTTCAATGCATCAGTCGGTGGGTGTTCAGATGGCATCACAACTTCCCCTAGGTGCTCAAGTTGGTTGGGTTGCTAAACATATGCACATGCGCAGAGTATCGTACGAACTAGCAAAGTCTCCCGTCACGGTGGTAAAGTAATGAGTACCATGCAGTGCAGAGAGATCGTTAGTGCGTGCAATGTACCAGTCGATGTGTTGTGTTCGCGCATGCGCAGAGTATCGTACGAACTAGCAAAGTCTCCCGTCACGGTGGTTGAGAGTCCCATGCAGTGCAGAGAGATCGTTAGTGCGTGCAATGTACCAGTCGATGTGCAACGTACGGGCATGCGCAGAGTATCGTACAAGCTAGCAAAGTCTCCCGTCACGGTGGTTGTGAGTGACATGCAGTGCAGAGAGATCGTTAGTGAGTGCAATGTACCAGTCGATGTCGTACCAGCATACACCCCCGCTTAGAGGCCCGTTGCTCAAAGAGGTCAAGCAAGAGTGCGCAGAGTGCCGTACCGGCCTAGCAATGTCTCCAGACAGACGTTGGGGGGACACCCCCGACGCAGTGCAGAGAGATCCGCTAGCCGTGTGCAATGCATCCGACGTTGCCTGCTTGTGCCTTAGCGAGTGGCGCCAACGACGCTCCGGCGTCAGAGAACAAATCTCGGTGGTCACGGGGGACTTGCGCCTCGCGTGATCAAGAGTGTAGTTCGTGTTCAAGCAATTGACTCGAATTCTGGTTGATCCTACCAGTGATATACGCTCGTCTCAAAGGTTAAGCCATGCATGTCTAAGTACAAGCTTCCTAGAAAGTGAAACCGCATAAGGCTCAGTATAACAGCTATAATTTACAAGATCCTCATCCAAACAGTTACTTGGATAACTGTGGAAAAGCCAGAGCTAATACATGCATTATGCCGGGACTGTTGGCCTCCGGGTCGGCGGAACTGGTGCACTTATTAGTTAAACCAATCGCCTCCGGGCGCTTTGAGTTGAAATCTGGATAAGGATGCCGATCGTACGGTCGCTTGCGACTGACGACAGATCTTTCAAATGTCTGCCCTATCAACTATTGATGGTAGTGTAGAGGACTACCATGGTTGCGACGGGTAACGGGGAATCAGGGTTCGATTCCGGAGAGGGAGCCTGAGAAATGGCTACCACATCCAAGGAAGGCAGCAGGCGCGTAAATTACCCAATCCCGGCACGGGGAGGTAGTGACGAGAAATAACAATATGGACCTCTCTAACGATGGTCCATAATTGGAATGAGTTGAGCATAAATCCTTTTGCAAGGATCAAGTGGAGGGCAAGTCTGGTGCCAGCAGCCGCGGTAATTCCAGCTCCACTAGCGTATATTAAAGTTGTTGCGGTTAAAACGTTCGAAGTTGATACCCCGTCCAGACTCGCGTCCGTCGCGGGCGCCCGGCCTCTCGGTTGGGACCGTCCGTGTACGCGCTCGCGGCTGCGACTCACAATGGTGTACCTGGGCGTTCTACTCCGTGACGGGTCAGAACTTGTCGCCGCGACCTCGTCGGTCAAGGTCTTGTTCGACCCAGCTTCATGGTGCCCGGGAACTCTCGTTTACCTTGAACAAATTAGAGTGCTCAAAGCAGGCTAGTTCAAAGCGTCCGGTCCTCCGGGGCCGGCGTTGGCCGAGAATAATTTTGCATGGAATAATGGAACATGACCTCGGTCTGAGTGGTTTCGTTGGTTTGTAATAGACCAAGAGGTAATGATTAACAGAAGTAGTCGGGGGCATTGGTATTACGGCGCGAGAGGTGAAATTCGTAGACCGTCGTAGGACCCACAGAAGCGAAAGCGTTTGCCAAGGATGCTTTCATTAATCAAGAACGAAAGTTAGAGGATCGAAGGCGATTAGATACCGCCCTAGTTCTAACCGTAAACGATGCCAATTAGCAATTGGGAGACGCTACCTACCTTCGGTGCTCTCAGTAGCTTCCGGGAAACCAAAATCGGGTTCCGGGGGAAGTATGGTTGCAAAGTTGAAACTTAAAGGAATTGACGGAAGGGCACCACAAGAAGTGGAGCTTGCCACCTCCTGGTGAAGGAAGACGCCCGCTGCTACAACCGACTGCAGTTGAGCCCGGACAGCAGTCGAGAGGCGATTCGCCAGGAGGAGAAGGAGGCATCACAGCAGCTGTGGCAGCAACAGTGGGACGACGAGGCGGCGCAGAACACCAGCCGCTATGTACGTTGGGCCCACCGACAAGTGCCAGACGTGCGCCTGTGGACGGGACGGAAGCACGGGGAGGTAGATTTTACTCTCGCAGGTTCTCAGTGGACACGCCTTCGTCCACGAGTTCCTGCACGTGTTCGGGTTCGCTCATCCCCGGACTGTCCCAGGTGCGCAGGGTCGGTCGAGTCGGTGGCCCACGTACTCTTCGTGTGTCCCGCTTCGCGGATGTTCGGGCCGGAACTATTGAACGGCGTCGACGAGGACAACATCGGCAGTCGTCTGCTGGAGAGCGCGGAGTCGTGGACCGCATCCAGCAAGCGGCTCGGCGGATCCTCTCGTGCTGCAGGAGGACTGGCGGCAGGAGCAGCTTACCTTGGCAGTCGCTGAGGCTGCTAAGCAAGATCCAGCAGCCAGCCCGCCCGTGGACATGGCGGAGGCAGAGCGGAGACTGCTGAGGCGACGGGGGAGGTGCGCAACCGCAGCGCCCGGCGAATGCGGCAGC
>NW_024428254.1:0-34708 GCF_017562075.2 Anopheles merus | reverse complement strand
AGCATCTCGAGCATCCTGAGTAATACTGCACAGGACAGTGATGCGTCTCTCGAGCGCATTCGCGTTAAATTCTTTTTTTATGTCACGCGTAGAGACTTCCAAATGTTTAGACATCTAGCTATCGTGGAAAAACCATACGCAAATTTCACGATATGCACATGTCAGCTAGCCAGTCATTCAATGAGCCAGCCAGCCAATCAGACAGAGAGCCAACGAGTTAAGTGAAGACCAGCATTACTGCGAGTCAACAGTAAACATATAATAAGTAAACATATGTGAATAAATATATATATATATATATACCTTGGACGATCGTGAAGAACAGGGAGTGTTTATACATCGGCTGCGCAACTGTGGCCAGTGCAACGATCGATTTACCAATTCTCGTGTGAGCATCTTATTCGATCAGACAACGGCAGCAACTGTCTATGGTGTAATAGCCAACCCAGTCAACGCTTTGATTACGTACGGTCAGACATATGCAACAACACGGGAATTGGTTTTAGAATATGTACGAGAAAGGAGCAAGATTAATGCCACGTGCGATGATTAATGATGTGCGTGGCGCAGTGACCGCAACATTGGCGGTTCGATGGTGTATCGACTAGTCAACCGTTCAATAGTTTCGCTTTGCAAACTACTTCGATCAGCTAACCGTTAATACGTATATTTCCGCTTACAACATAATCTCCCTAATGCATGCCGAATAATCAAATCAAAGGCATGTGCAAAATATACAGGGTTTACCAGCATATAAAAACAACTGTTCACTTGTTTATAACAATAGTCATTTTGTATAGCCCAACTGTCTACCACTTGCTCACACGTCAGATGGTGTAAGCTACTCTGTCCAATTCAATAACACAATTTTCGCCTTCAATGCACAATGATAAGGGCCTTATTAATATTAATAACTTTGGTTTTCCTACTAATACCATAAATGTAGACATGCCTTTTATAATATGTACAGTATTGCGAGTTTGGATAGGTATTGCTATAGCAAGCAATCTAGAAAACGGCCACAGAAGGTGAGGTAGTGTTATCTTTGATGATAAAGATTTGTGTATGCACGATTTCTAGAGGCTTTGAAGGTGTGTCTGTTAATTCAAATTTGATTTTATACGGGTGTCTGTCGTATTTCGATTTCTGACATAAACGACAAACTTTAATGTACTGAGATACATTTTTTTATTTTGTTAAATGGGGGGGGAAAAATATGTTTGTAGTGAACTTGTCATCACTTAGAGCCGTTCCTGAGACTAGGCGGGATGTATTTGCACTTTTATACAAACTCACTTTATTTGCCACTTTACTTACTAAACAGCGTGGTTGGCTTCCACTGATTTGCAATCTTATTTTGTGCGGCGGACTGGACTGCGTGATTTTAACTGATACAACAACTCTTCTCTAGCTCCCCGCGAGCTTCCTTTTATATGAAATGATTACATTGCGCTTATGGCATATTTAGCCTATCCGCTCCGTTATGCATGATTACAATTAATTATCCTGCTCTATCTCCTCCATTATGCGTAAGTGACTTTTTGCGTACATTAGGTAATATCGTCCTTCCATGTGTAATATCCCACTGCGCAATTGGATGAACTCTATTAAATTTCCCTATTTATCTAGTTGGTTCGGATTAGAACATATTGCACTTTTATGTCTAATATTTTTGTGCATCTAATTACAGTAATTTATCTTCTGATAATGTTTAATAAAATGTTATACTTGTAAAAAACAATTCTTGTGAGTGTGTTGGTGGATACGATCACGCCACTTTTCATGCTATTTCATTAGATGTTTCATTCTAGCCTTAGTTACAAGTGTGCGGTTTGTGTCTAGGATGTAATGAATTTACTGCAGATAATTATAGCGGATGTTATACTAACTATGTTCTGGGGTGTTCTATGTTGTATCCTAGTACATATCAGGCACTTTTGGTGATGATCTGGGTTGTTCTATGGTGTGTCATAGTACTTATCAGGCACTTTGTTGATCTTCTGGGTTCTTGGTACATAAAACGTCATCGTAGGCACTAGTGGTGATGTTCTGGAATATTCTATGGTGGATCAAAGTGCTTTTCAGGCACTATTGGTGATGTTCTGAAGAATTCATTGGTGGATCAAAATATGATCACCGAACGAATCTGACTTGCCACGGTTGGAATTGGTTTTATTTATACTCAAATGAGTTAAGGGTTTCGCACATTTGGTTCCGGGTTTTATATTGGAAAGTTATTGTTTTCACTCAGCTAGTTACGTTTGTCTTTTGTTGACAAGAACGATGGTTCTTGTCACTAAGTTCCTGTTTTGGGTTTAATGCATATACTGTTTCTGCTTTGGGTTACATATTGTTCCTGCTTATGTTATGCGTTTCGATTGCTTTTGATAAGTGTGTCACATCTGTTATTTGTTTGAATGGACGGCCTGACCCTACAAACAACGAGCGGATATTTTATCATGGTGTGTGTAAAAACCTAGAGTTAAGCGGAGAATCGGTGTGAAATACACGGAGGCGAGAGCGCGTTTTGTTTCGACACAGTTTTGGCACTAACACAGTTACACATGTGGAAATGTGTGCGTTCATTTTCGGCCAGCTCGCTCAGTTGATCTGCTCACAGCGCTGTGCTGATGTCGGTGTCTCGCTTGCACTGCTGCACCGAAAGTTCCTCTGTGTGCTCTCGTTCTTGCTACCACACTAAATCGTCAGTACAGCTCAAGGATCGGCAGCGAGCGGCCGCACGTGCGTCAGCCTAAGTCTTGGACGATTGATGTTATGATTTTGTAAAGTGTTCAAGTGTTCAAGTGTTGTGCGAATTGAAATGAAGCTGCGCGAATGATTCGTAATGCATGTTATGTACATCGCGCAGCTTCATTTCGTACCTTTTTACAGTAATCAACGTGTACAAAAGGATCTACGCAGATATTCGGCCATTTTAACGTTTGCATCGATGGAGTGATCAATTTTATTTTAGTCAAATAGTGGATCAACTTACGTAAATGTGTGAAATCGTGTAAAGTTAAATGTAAATGTTTCAATAAAGTGATGACAAAAAAATCTACGCGGTTTACGTTTTTGTTTAGCTTTAGATAACAAAAAAATACGCAGCGAGTGTGAGCGATCGCTGAACGAAAGAAACGCACACAGCGCAACACGAAAGAAACTAACACAAGCACACGAAAGGATGCTCGCGTATGGGCGCGAGCATGATGAGAGAGCGCACCGTGTATTTTACATGGGAGCGGAAGAGAACCGTGGTACCCGTTCCCGCCCCCTTTTTTAAGCCTAGAAAATCTTCCATCGACTTAAATCTAGGTTTTTACGCACACCATGATAAAAATTACCCGCTCTTTGTCCGTAGGGGAACTCTTCCGGCTGTGTTGCTATGGTATAATCTGATTTGCTGAATGTGTTATAATGAATGTGTACAATGGTATGGTTTGGCTTTCCAAAGTCTGTTACAATGTGTCTATATCTGATAATCTGTATTATAATAACTTTAAATATAGCAGATATGGTACAAAAAGAATTGTCATCCCCAATCCATTAAGTGAGCAAACTTGCATTTACAACATGAAGGTCACCCCGGTATGACCTTCAACAGCGACTACGAGTTAAAGAGTGGTGGCCAAAATTAGACCAACAGGTAGAAAACTACGTAACAACTTACAAGAGATGTATGATGGTATCGGCACCACCTGCACCCGAACCGATGAAAAGAAAGGAATTACTATCTGCACCATGGCAACATGTAGCTATCGACTTCCTCAGACCACCTTCTGGGCACTTACTGCTAGTTGTCGTTGATTATTTTAGTCGATATATAGAAGTCGAAATAATGAAAAAAATCGACTCGGGAGAAGCTATAGACGGTTAACACCAATTTTTGTCCGTTTTGGATTACCATTAACTATCACCGCAGAAAACGGTCCACAGTTTTCTGATGATGATGATGATGATGATGATGATGATGATGATGATGAATTTAAAGATTTTTGTATTAAAAATAACATTAAACTAGTTAGCAAGCAACTAGTTAGCAGTGGGGTTCGTCTTCGGACATCTCTATGCATTAATTATAGAGAAACACTTTCAATATCTTTTACTTTCACTTTTATTCTGGGCAGCACTTGGCACTTTATATTTGTAACGTGATCTAACTTAAGCGCGTCTGGCTCTCCGATCGCCGAGCCCGGATGTCCTTTTATACTAATTAGTCCTACACGTGATCTACTGCGCAATTGCGTGAATTCCTATAATTTATACCTAACTTCTAATGCTATTTTTAATTGTTCACCATATGTGCAGAAGACTTATGCTATCTGCCTATAATACTTTGCTATACAGGGCGTTCGGGATAATTTTGACAGTCACCTACGGAGAAAGAATTATTTATGGTAAAATTAATCATCGGAGGATTTTTGTTTGTTTTACAAATAGTAGCTTACCATGTGTTTATTCATTTTATTCAAATATCCGCCCTGTTTCTATTACGGTCTTCATCCATCTCCGGAACGGAGGAAACAAGCCCTGGCGACAGTTTCGCGGGGTAGGGCCGCGAAAACGGATCTGATTTTCCCCTATCTATTCCTTTCCTTTTCTAGTTCATGGTTTCGATCTAAGCTACAATTATTTCTTGTATACAATATTCTTTAATATCTTATGTTCATGATAAACGTGTTCATGATGGTATTGCTATCATGAATAATCAGGGGTGTCGAATCGTATATTATACCTCCTCCGTAAAGAAATGAAAAGTATGAATATAATGAAATACTTTTCATACTTTTATCAATCTGTTCTTATGCACTATTGATTGTTTCCTTGTAACTCTGTTTTTATTACACAGTTTGGATCTTGTATTCTTACAACGGTAAATGGTCCTATATATTCTGGGTCTAGCTTTTTTCTATTTTCATTTTTCAATTAAACTAACTCTCCTATGCTAATATCTATTGGTTGATATTTTGATTTAATGTTTTTAGTCTTTTAGTTTTTCTTATATTAATTTTATTCTTGCTAATTCATTGGACTTTTGTAATTTATATTTTAATTCATTGTAGTATGCTTCAATGTTATACACAGGATCAATTTTTTGTTATATATTTCCTGAGGCAAATTCGCTGTCCTTCCAAAAACTAATTCGTATGGAGTATAATTTGTTTCTGAGTGTGGTGTGTGTTGTGTATAGACAAATTGATGTAATTTCGTCCAAGCATCCCAATCATCGTGGTGTTCATTTGTAAATATTCTTAGATGCTCATTAAGACTTCTGTAGTTTCGTTCTAAGCATCAATTGTTTCAGGATGATAAGCTGTCGCGAATGTTTGTTTGATTTTTAAAATTTAGCATTTTGCTCAAAACCTCATTATTTTATTCTGTGCCTTGAACTGATTTCTATTCCAAAAATTTCCATAAGTAAGGATAAAATTACAACTAAAACTTTTGCAATTGTGTCGGCTTCTTTGTTTTGTATTGGTATAATTACGACATATTTAGTAAGGACACATTGAATTGTGATTGCATACCTATTGTTGTTTATTGTCTTTGGTACTACAGTATCGATTGATATGACTGAAAAGGGGTTGATGGCGTTGAGGTTATTATCATATTTTATTTAGTATGTTTTGTAACTTTGTTCATTTTGCAAGTCTTACATTCTTTTACATTTTTTTTATTTCTAATGTATCTTTCATATTTTCCATTTAAATTTTTCTCGCAGTTTCATTAATATTTTTTATGTGTCTTCTATACTGTCCTATCCTGTATAATTTTCATGTAATTTCACTTTTGATAACTTTATTAATTTCCTGTTCATTCTGAATCCATCGAAAATGGCTTCATCTGCTATTTCCTTTATGGTTTCATACTGAAGTATTTGAACAAATCATCTTCACTTGAGATGGCTAACTGTCTCTGTTAAAACTTCTTGCTATTTGACAAACTTTAGAAGAGAAAATTCTAAGCTTTGACATCCATTTGATAGTTGTCGAAATCAAGAGGGATTGTGAGATTATGAAGTTGCTCATTGTAGTTATTATTGCTGCTGCTGCTGCTGCTATTATGCCAATTTCTTTATTCTTAACTCCTGTGTTAATTTTTATTATTTTGTTTACTACTGGTGGTATGTTTGTTTTCCATACTACTGGTTTTACTGTTTCCGATTTATATTGGGTTACTTTTATTTGATTTTGTCATTTTTTGAGTTATTTTGAATCATTGCCCTTGTATTTATTTTTAGAATTGATTTTTTTTTAATTCTTTAAAGTTTGTGTCTTTTACGATTGGGATTCATGTTTTAAGTTCATTTGAGTTTGTGATTATCCTTGATAAAGCATCTGCTACTACGTTGCTTTTCCCTGCTACGTATTGAATATCGAAATCGAATTCTTCTAGGTCTAACCTCATTCTTGTGAGTTTTGATGATGGATTTTTCATTCCGTTTAAGTAAACTAAAGGTCTATGATCTGTTTTGATAATGAATTGAGTTCCTTACAGGTATGGTTTGAAATGGTAAACGGCCCAATGTATTGCTGTTAATTCCTTTTCAGTTATTGATTTTGACTTTTCACCTTTTGTAAATGTTTTTTACTTGCAAATATGCATTGGTAGATCTCTTCCTTCGTGATTTTGAGATAGAATTGCTCCGCATGCTACATCTGAAGCATCTGTTGTGACTATAAATTTGTTTGTGAAATCTGGATATTTTAGTATAGTATGTGATAATAAATGTTTTTTAAGCATGTCAAATGCTTTTGACATTGATCATTCTTTTGAAAGATCACACCTTTCTTAATAAATTGTTCAATGGTTTAGCTATGTTAGCAAAATTATTTATGAATTTCTATAATAATTACAAAATGCTACGAATTTCGTATTTCAGCTTTATTTTTGGGAATAGGGATTTTTGTATAGTTCCATTTATAGATTCATCAGGAAGTATTCCTTGATCAGTAATGTTATGTCCTAAGTATGTAACTTCTGATTTGAAAAATCTACAATTTTCCGGATTCAGTTTAAGGTTTTAATGTCTTAATCTTTGGAAAACTTTAATTGAATTATCTATGTGGTTATCAATGGAATTGCCTGTGACTATAATGTCATCAATATACACAAAGCAATTTCTGGTGTTAAACCTGCCATGGCTATTGCCATCATTCTTTGAAACTATTTGGGCTTATATTCAATCCAAATGGCGTTCTTGTAAATTGGTAATATCTTTTTGTCGTTAAGAATGCTGTGTACTTTCTTGAATCTTTTTCCAAAGGAATTTGATGAAATCCTGACATCAAATCTAGTATACTAAAGTATTTAGCCTTTCCTAGTTGATCAATAATTGTGTCCATTCGAGGTAACGGGAATTTATCTGGTAATATTTTTTGTTGAGCTGTCAAAAATCGATAACTAATCTCCATTTTTTTCATTATCTGATTTCTTAGGGACAAGAAGAATTAGCGAATTGTAAGGAAAAACTGAATTTTCAATGATATTATTATCTAACTAATTATCTGATTATGTAAAAGAATGTAAGACTTGCAAAATGAACAAAGTTACAAAACATACTAAAGAAAATATGATAATAACCTCAACGCCATCAAAACCCTTTTCAGTCATATCCATCGATACCGTAGGTTCATTACCAAAGACCATAAACTGTTATGAGTTTATAGTATGCCGATATTTTGTATAACGAATAACTTTAATCATAGTAGCTTATGATTCACTGTGGTTATAAGTTTCTATCTGAAATTAATTCATTCTGTTCCTAACCATACAATATGCTGGTTGTTTGCACTATTGCCAATAGGTTATGGGCCCTGAATAGTACGATATTTGAAGCGGTGTAATTTTCAATCAAGTGACAAGAAACCGAAGATGAATTCAAGTTCCACTGGATCCTCAAGCGCTGCAGGTAGTAGCATAGTTTCGTCGAATCCCCCTGGCATCGAACGTCTTACCGGTAGAGAAAATTGGGACACTTGGAAATTTGCGGTACAAACCTTCCTTGAGCTCGAAGATCTCTGGTGCGTGGTAAAGCCGAGAAAGAATAATGGCGGGAGCTACGTAGCCGTGGATGCAGGCAAGGATCACAAGGCAAGAGCAAACATCATCCTTCTTCTTGATCCGTTGAATTATGTGCACGTCAAGCAAGCAACGACTGCATAGAAGTTTGGGCTAAGTTGGAGAGAGCTTTTGGAGATTTTGGTCTTACTAGAAGAGTCGGACTGCTCCACAAGCTGATAAAAACGGATTTGTCGTCCTGCGAATCCATGTCCGAATACGTTTACCGCATAATTTCAATGTCGCATCAACTCAACGGGACGTTATCAAACTGGATCGCATCATTACTGGAGACGTTATCAAAACAAAACTTCTACAAGAAGTGCCAGCCACATTTAATGTGGCTTTAATGTACTGAGATACATTTTTTATTTTTGTTTTAAATTTGGGGGAAAAATATGTTTGTAGTGAACTTGTCATCACTTAGAGCCGTTCCTGAGACTAGGCGGGATGTATTTGCACTTTTATACAAACTCACTTTATTTGCCACTTTACTTATACTAAACAGCGTGGTTGGCTTCCACTGATTTGCAATCTTATTTTGTGCGGCGGACTGGACTGCGTGATTTTAACTGATACAACAACTCTTCTCTAGCTCCCCGCGAGCTTCCTTTTATATGAAATGATTACATTGCGCTTATGGGCATATTTAGCCTATCCGCTCCGTTATGCATGATTACAATTAATTATCCTGCTCTATCTCCTCCATTATGCGTAAGTGACTTTTTGCGTACATTAGGTAATATCGTCCTTCCATGTGTAATATCCCACTGCGCAATTGGATGAACTCTATTAAATTTTCCCTATTTATCTAGTTGGTTCGGATTAGAACATATTGCACTTTTATGTCTAATATTTTTGTGCATCTAATTACAGTAATTTATGTTCTGATAATGTTTAATCTAAAATGTTATACTTGTAAAAACAATTTCTTGTGAGTGTGTTGGTGGATACGATCACGCCACTTTTCATGCTATTTCATTAGATGTTTCATTCTAGCCTTAGTTACAAGTGTGCGGTTTGTGTCTAGGATGTAATGAATTTACTGCAGATAATTATAGCGGATGTTATACTAACTATGTTCTGGGGTGTTCTATGGTGTATCCTAGTACATATCAGGCACTTTTGGTGATGATCTGGGTTGTTCTATGGTGTGTCATAGTACTTATCAGGCACTTTTGGTGATGTTCTGGGTTCTTCTATGGTACATAAAACGTCATCGTAGGCACTAGTGGTGATGTTCTGGAATATTCTATGGTGGATCAAAGTGCTTTTCAGGCACTATTGGTGATGTTCTGAAGAATTCATTGGTGGATCAAAATACTGATCACCGAACGAATCTGACTTGCCACGGTTGGAATTGGTTTTATTTATACTCAAATGAGTTAAGGGTTTCGCACATTTGGTTCCGGGTTTTATATTGGAAAGTTATTGTTTTCACTCAGCTAGTTACGTTTGTCTTTTGTTGACAAGAACGATGGTTCTTGTCACTAAGTTCCTGTTTGGGTTTAATGCATATACTGTTTCTGCTTTGGGTTACATATTGTTCCTGCTTATGTTATGCGTTTCGATTGCTTTTGATAAGTGTGTCACATCTGTTATTTGTTTGAATGGACGGCCTGACCCTACAAACAACGAGCGGGATATTTTATCATGGTGTGTGTAAAAACCTAGAGTTAAGCGGAGAATCGGTGTGAAATACACGGAGGCGAGAGCGCGTTTTGGTTTCGACACAGTTTTGGCACTAACACAGTTACACATGTGGAAATGTGTGCGTTCATTTTCGGCCAGCTCGCTCAGTTTGATCTGCTCACAGCGCTGTGCTGATGTCGGTGTCTCGCTTGCACTGCTGCACCGAAAGTTCCTCTGTGTGCTCTCGTTCTTGCTACCACACTAAATCGTCAGTACAGCTCAAGGATCGGCAGCGAGCGGCCGCACGTGCGTCAGCCTAAGTCTTGGACGATTGATGTTATGATTTTGTAAAGTGTTCAAGTGTTCAAGTGTTGTGCGAATTGAAATGAAGCTGCGCGAATGATTCGTAATGCATGTTATGTACATCGCGCAGCTTCATTTCGTACCTTTTTACAGTAATCAACGTGTACAAAAGGATCTACGCAGATATTCGGCCATTTTAACGTTTGCATCGATGGAGTGATCAATTTTATTTTAGTCAAATATTGTGTATCAACTTACGTAAATGTGTGAAATCGTGTAAAGTTAAAATGTAAATGTTTCAATAAAGTGATGACAAAAAATCTACGCGTGTTTACGTTTTTGTTTAGCTTTAGATAACAAAAAAATACGCAGCGAGTGTGAGCGATCGCTGAACGAAAGAAACGCACACAGCGCAACACGAAAGAAACTAACACAAGCACACGAAAGGATGCTCGCGTATGGGCGCGAGCATTGAGAGAGCGCACCGTGTATTTTACATGGGAGCGGAAGAGAACCGTGGTACCCGTTCCCGCCCCTTTTTTAAGCCTAGAAAATCTTCCATCGGCTTAAATCTAGGTTTTTACGCACACCATGATAAAAATTACCCGCTCTTTGTCCGTAGGGGAACTCTTCCGGGTGTGTTGCTATGGTATAATCTGATTTGCTGAATGTGTTATAATGAATGTGTTACAATGGTATGGTTTGGCTTTCCAAAGTCTGTTACAATGTGTCTATATCTGATAATCTGTATTATAATAACTTTAAATATAGCAGATATGGTACAAAAGAATTGTCATCCCCAATCCATTAAGTGAGCAAACTTTGCATTTACAACATGAAGGTCACCCCGGTATGACCTTCAACAGCGACTACGAGTTAAAGAGTGGTGGCCAAAATTAGACCAACAGGTAGAAAACTACGTAACAACTTACAAGAGATGTATGATGGTATCGGCACCACCTGCACCCGAACCGATGAAAAGAAAGGAATTACTATCTGCACCATGGCAACATGTAGCTATCGACTTCCTCAGACCACCTTCTGGGCACTTACTGCTAGTTGTCGTTGATTATTTTAGTCGATATATAGAAGTCGAAATAATGAAAAAAATCGACTCGGGAGAAGCTATAAGACGGTTAACACCAATTTTTGTCCGTTTTGGATTACCATTAACTATCACCGCAGAAAACGGTCCACAGTTTTCTGATGATGATGATGATGATGATGATGATGATGATGATGATGAATTTAAAGATTTTTGTATTAAAAATAACATTAAACTAGTTAGCAAGCAACTAGTTAGCAGTGGGGTTCGTCTTTCGGACATCTCTATGCATTAATTATAGAGAAACACTTTCAATATCTTTTACTTTCACTTTTATTTCTGGGCAGCACTTGGCACTTTATATTTGTAACGTGATCTAACTTAAGCGCGTCTGGCTCTTCCGATCGCCGGATGTCCTTTTTATACTAATTTAGTCCTACACGTGATCTACTGCGCAATTGCGTGAATTCCTATAATTTTATACCTAACTTCTAATGCTACCTATTTTTAATTGTTCACCATATGTGCAGAAGACTTATGCTATCTGCCTATAATACTTTGCTATACAGGGCGTTCGGGATAATTTTGACAGTCACCTACGGAGAAAGAATTATTTATGGTAAAATTAATCATCGGAGGATTTTTGTTTGTTTTACAAATAGTAGCTTACCATGTGTTTTATTCATTTTATTCAAAATATCCGCCCTCGGTTTCTATTACGGTCTTCATCCATCTCCGGAACCGGAAACAAGCCCTGGCGACAGTTTCGCGGGGTAGGGCCGCGAAAACGGATCTGATTTTCCCCTATCTATTCCTTTCCTTTTCTAGTTCATGGTTTCGATCTAAGCTACAATTATTTCTTGTATACAATATTCTTTAATATCTTATGTTCATGATAAACGTGTTCATGATGGTATTGCTATCATGAATAATCAGGGGTGTCGAATCGTATATTATACCTCCTCCGTAAAGAAATGAAAAGTATGAATATAATGAAATACTTTTCATACTTTTATCAATCTGTTCTTATGCACTATTGATTGTTTCCTTGTAACTCTGTTTTTTATTACACAGTTTGGATCTTGTATTCTTACAACGGTAAATGGTCCTATATATTCTGGGTCTAGCTTTTTTCTATTTTCATTTTTCAAGTAAACTAACTCTCCTATGCTAATATCTATTGGGTTGATATTTTGATTTAATGTTTTTAGTCTTTTAGTTTTTTCTTATATTAATTTTATTCTTGCTAATTCATTGGACTTTTGTAATTTATATTTTAATTCATTGTAGTATGCTTCAATGTTATACACAGGATCAATTTTATTGTTATATATTTCCTGAGGCAAATTCGCTGTCCTTCCAAAAACTAATTCGTATGGAGTATAATTTGTTTCTGAGTGTGGTGTTGTGTTATAGACAAATTGATGTAATTTCGTCCAAGCATCCCAATCATCGTGGTGTTCATTTGTAAATATTCTTAGATGCTCATTAAGACTTCTGTAGTTTCGTTCTAAGCATCCAATTGTTTCAGGATGATAAGCTGTCGCGAATGTTTGTTTGATTTTTAAAATTTTAGCAATTTTGCTCAAAACCTCATTATTTTATTCTGTGCCTTGAACTGATTTCTATTCCAAAAATTTCCATAAGTAAGGATAAAATTTACAACTAAAACTTTTGCAATTGTGTCGGCTTCTTTGTTTTGTATTGGTATAATTACGACATATTTAGTAAGGACACATTGAATTGTGATTGCATACCTATTGTTGTTTATTGTCTTTGGTACCTACAGTATCGATTGATATGACTGAAAAGGGGTTTGATGGCGTTGAGGTTATTATCATATTTCTTTAGTATGTTTTGTAACTTTGTTCATTTTGCAAGTCTTACATTCTTTTACATTTTTTTTATTCTTAATGTATTCTTTCATATTTTTCCATTTAAATTTTTCTCGCAGTTTCATATATAACCTATACTGTCCTATATGTCCTCCTGTATAATTTTCATGTTAACTTTTGATAACTTTATTAATTTCCTGTTCATTCTGAATCCATCGAAAATGGCTTCATCTGCTATTTCCTTTATGGTTTCATACTTGAAGTATTTGAACAAATCATCTTCACTTGAGATGGCTAACTTGTCTCTGTTAAAACTTCTTGCTATTTGACAAACTTCTAGAAGAGAAAATTCTAAGCTTTGACATCCATTTTGATAGTTGTCGAAATCAAGAGGGATTGTGAGATTATGAAGTTGCTCATTGTAGTTATTATTGCTGCTGCTGCTGCTGCTATTATGCCAATTTCTTTATTCTTAACTCCTGTGTTAATTTTTATTATTTTGTTTACTACTGGTGGTATGTTTGTTTTCCATACTACTGGTTTTACTGTTTCCGATTTATATTGGGTTACTTTTATTTTTGTCATTTTTTGAGTTATTTTGAATCATTGCCCTTGTATTTATTTTTAGAATTGATTTTTCTTTTAATTCTTTAAAGTTTGTGTCTTTTACGATTGGGATTCATGTTTTAAGTTCATTTGAGTTTGTGATTATCCTTGATAAAGCATCTGCTACTACGTTGCTTTTCCCTGCTACGTATTGAATATCGAAATCGAATTCTTCTAGGTCTAACCTCATTCTTGTGAGTTTTGATGATGGATTTTTCATTCCGTTTAAGTAAACTAAAGGTCTATGATCTGTTTTGATAATGAATTGAGTTCCTTACAGGTATGGTTTGAAATGGTAAACGGCCCAATGTATTGCTGTTAATTCCTTTTCAGTTATTGATTTTGACTTTTCACCTTTTGTAAATGTTTTACTTGCAAATATGCATTGGTAGATCTCTTCCTTCGTGATTTTGAGATAGAATTGCTCCGCATGCTACATCTGAAGCATCTGTTGTGACTATAAATTTGTTTGTGAAATCTGGATATTTTAGTATAGTATGTGATAATAAATGTTTTTTAAGCATGTCAAATGCTTTTTGACATTGATCATTCTTTTGAAAGATCACACCTTTCTTTAATAAATTGTTCAATGGTTTAGCTATGTTAGCAAAATTATTTATGAATTTCCTATAATAATTACAAAATGCTACGAATCTTCGTATTTCAGCTTTATTTTTGGGAATAGGGAATTTTTGTATAGTTCCATTTATAGATTCATCAGGAAGTATTCCTTGATCAGTAATGTTATGTCCTAAGTATGTAACTTCTGATTTGAAAAATCTACAATTTTCCGGATTCAGTTTAAGGTTTTAATGTCTTAATCTTTGGAAAACTTTAATTGAATTATCTATGTGGTTATCAATGGAATTGCCTGTGACTATAATGTCATCAATATACACAAAAGCAATTTCTGGTGTTAAACCTGCCATGGCTATTGCCATCATTCTTTGAAAACTATTTGGGCTTATATTCAATCCAAATGGCGTTCTTGTAAATTGGTAATATCTTTTTGTCGTTAAGAATGCTGTGTACTTTCTTGAATCTTTTTCCAAAGGAATTTGATGAAATCCTGACATCAAATCTAGTATACTAAAGTATTTAGCCTTTCCTAGTTGATCAATAATTGTGTCCATTCGAGGTAACGGGAATTTATCTGGTAATATTTTTGTTGAGCTGTCAATCGATAACTAATCTCCATTTTTTTCATTATCTGATTTCTTAGGGACAAGAAGAATTAGCGAATTGTAAGGAAAAACTGAATTTTCAATGATATTATTATCTAACTAATTATCTGATTATGTAAAATAATTTCCTAGTTGATCAATAATTGTGTCCATTCGAGGTAACGGGAATTTATCTGGTAATATTTTTTGTTGAGCTGTCAAAAATCGATAACTATCTCCATTTTTTTCATTATCTGATTTCTTAGGGACAAGAAGAATTAGCGAATGTAAGAAAACTGAATTTTCAATGATAATTATCTAATTATCTGATTATGTAAAAGAATGTAAGACTTGCAAATGAACAAAGTTACAAAACATACTAAAGAAAATATGATAATAACCTCAACGCCATCAAAACCCTTTTCAGTCATATCCATCGATACCGTAGGTTCATTACCAAAGACCATAAACTGTTATGAGTTTATAGTATGCCGATATTTTGTATAACGAATAACTTTAATCATAGTAGCTTATGATTCACTGTGGTTATAAGTTTCTATCTGAAATTAATTCATTCTGTTCCTAACCATACAATATGCTGGTGTTTGCACTATTGCCAATAGGTTATGGGCCCTGAATAGTACGATATTGAAGCGGTGTAATTTTCAATCAAGTGACAAGAAACCGAAGATGAATTCAAGTTCCACTGGATCCTCAAGCGCTGCAGGTAGTAGCATAGTTTCGTCGAATCCCCCCTGGCATCGAACGTCTTACCGGTAGAGAAAATTGGGACACTTGGAAATTTGCGGTACAAACCTTCCTTGAGCTCGAAGATCTCTGGTGCGTGGTAAAGCCGAGAAAGAATAATGGCGGGAGCTACGTAGCCGTGGATGCAGGCAAGGATCACAAGGCAAGAGCAAACATCATCCTTCTTCTTGATCCGTTGAATTATGGCACGTCAAGCAAGCAACGACTGCAATAGAAGTTTGGGCTAAGTTGGAGAGAGCTTTTGGAGATTTTGGTCTTACTAGAAGAGTCGGACTGCTCCACAAGCTGATAAAAACGGATTTGTCGTCCTGCGAATCCATGTCCGAATACGTTTACCGCATAATTTCAATGTCGCATCAACTCAACGGGACGTTATCAAACTGGATCGCATCATTACTGGAGACGTTATCAAAACAAAACTTCTACAAGAAGTGCCAGCCACATCCACTGAAACAGCGTTTGTTGCAAAAAGGAAAGTTTCTGGAAATTTTTTAAAGAACAAAATCCTCTGAAAGGGCCGAGATGTCGGAACTGTTCCAAGTACGGCCATATAGCAAAGGATTGCTACAGTTCGAAAAAGGAAAATACGTTCTGCACAGTGCTTTCTACTATCGGGGCTGCCAATGGCAAAGATTGGTATTTTGACTAGGGAGCTAGTGTTCACATGACACGAAACGCGGAACTCCTACAAAATGTGAAGCCATCGAATGGTAATGTGGTAGCGGCTAACGGCGGTAATATGAAAATCACCGGAACGGGGTCGTACATAGCGAAGCCTTCGTGTAGCAACGATGAGATTCCTGTTTGTGATGTTCAAGTATTACCAGACCTATCAGTGAATCTATTGTCCGTCAACCAGATCGTTAGGAAAGGATACATTGTCGTTTTTAACAACGATGGATGCAAAGTGATTGGCAAAGATGGCGATGTGGTAGCTACCGGCAGCCATGAAAACGACCTCTTCAAGCTTCAAGAACGCAAGCAAGGTAAGAAAAATGCTTTGGTGGTTTCATCTACAGGAAGCTTAGAGTTATGGCACCAACGGATGGGACACCTAAACATCAACGGTGTGCGCAGCCTCGCTATCGGATTGGCAGATGGAGCCAATATCGACGGAGGAAGCATGGCCGACTGTAAGGTGTGTCCGATGGGGAAACAAAGTCGCCACCCGTTCAGCAAAGGAGAATCGCGTGCGGCTGAGATATTAGATTTAGTTCATTCTGATATTTGCGGGCCGATGGAGGTTAATTCACTAGGTGGAAACCGTTATTTTATTGTCTTTATTGACGATAAATTCCGCCGGATGTGGACATACTTTTTAAAAACTAAATCGGAATCTGAGGTTGCGCAAGTTTTCCAGGATTTCCACGCAATGACGGAACGGCAATCCGGAAGAAAGCTTAAGGTCCTCCGAACAGATAACGGTAAAGAGTACGTAAATGCTACATTAAAAACACATCTTAGTAAGCATGGAATAGTTCATCAGAAATCCAATGCGTACACCGTGGAACAAAACGGTATGGCGGAACGAGCGAACAGATCGATCGTAGAACGTGCATGCTTTACATGGCTTAGCATGCAAAACGTTTTTGGGCGGAAGCTGTGGCAATGGCTGTATATTTGCTGAATCGTTCCCCAACCAAAGGCAGCGAAGTAACTCCGGAGGAAGCCTGGACAGGAAAAAAAACCAAACCTTTCCCATATAAGGATATTTGGAACACGTGCGATAGTCCTAGTACCAAAACATTATCGAAAAAAATGAAATCCGAAGTCAGAAGAGTGCATTTTCCCCGGAATTGACGAACATACCAAAGGGTATCGATTATTCAATTTGAGGTCCAGGAAAATTGTCATCAGCCGGGAAGTAAAATTCATCGATGAAGGTGTCGCTATTCTTTTCTTTTCTTTCTTTTGGAACACAACGACGATTTCTCGGTGCAAGAGACGATTTCTCTTGCACCGAGCATTCCTTCGACTGAAACACTACCGAGTGAGGAAGATAGCGATAACGATGCCTTCAATGAATTTTCCAATGAGGTTGGAGCTATTATCGAAGATTCTGACGGAAAATTGGTTGATTCTGATGATGCTGCTGATAATTCTATGATCGACGTGACCCCCGTGCTCCCACCGCGACAAGATTCATATCCACCAAAGTCATTGGTGTTGAGGCGCAGCGGTCGGAGCACAGATTGCCAAGGAAAGCCGTTCACGAGCAGCTAGAGAATTTAGTGGTATTGCCTCATGGCAATAATCGAATCCAACGCCAGGAGTTTGAGATGACGATCCTGTTAGCCATCAGGAAGCTTTGTCGCGTAACGACTCCGAACGATGGAAGGTAGCGATGCAAGAAGAGTACCAGGCGCTGATGGAAAACAATACGTGGAGTTTATCAGCGCTGCCAGAAGGAAGAAAAGCAATTAAGTGCAAATGAGTGTTCAAGACCAAGTATGATGCTGCTGGAAACATCGACCGCTACAAGGCACGGTTAGTGATCAACTGATTTTCTCAGCGAAAGGGGATGTACTACGACGAAACCTACTCGCCAGTGGTACACTGGTGGACATAAAAATAGGAACTATTTTCTGTGACCGAAATACATAGTTCCTCTCAGAAATATTTGGTAGCCCTGAAAAGAACTGTTTAAGTGGTTGTTGGGAGGAGGTGTTGCGGTGTTCCACAGAGACACATTCTAACGGTCAATGTGGTGACCGTTATTCGCTATCACTTCCTGACAGCGTTTGGCCATATCGCCGATGAGATTACGGCATTCGCTTCTGGGTATGCGTTTCCACATAACCTTGCAGCGTGTCCATAGATCAAAGCTGAACGTGCAGGCTGGTTCTTAAGCTGATGCTTGAGAGTTGACCACAGATTTTCAATCGGGTTGAGGTCAGGACTCAACGCAGGCCACGGTAGAACTTGCACATTCTGGTTTGCCAAATAACATTTAACTGTTCGCGATGTGTGCTTAGAGTCGTTATCATGCTGAAAGATGTAATGCTCTTCGTCTCCGAATTTTTGTCGGGCGTATGGCAACATCTTACGACTAAGTATTTTTCTATACCCTTCTGAGTTCAGTGTCCCGTTGATACGGAACAAAGGACCCGTGCCGTGCCAGGAGAAGCAACCCCACACCATTACGTGGCCGCCTCCGTGACTAAGGGTTTTTATCGTATTTTTCGGATGATACGCCTGATTAGGAAGGCGCCAGACGTATTTAATGCCGTCCGAACCATCCAGATTGATTCTGGACTCATCCGAAAAAATGATTTTGCTCCACCAAAAGATGGATGCAGCTAAATGTTCTTCGGCAAACCGAATGCGCGCTTCTACGTGGTGCGGCAGCAGCTTACGAACCTTCCGCGGTCTCCGGGCACAGAACCCAGCAGTGTGTAAACGGCGAGACACCGTTTTCGCCGAAACTTGTAATCCAAGCTCCTGCTTGATGCGAGCGCAAGTTTTGAAAGGATCCGCCATGACCATCTCAACAATCTAAACGACAACGTCGGCCGTTGTTTTTCGCGGACGACCTGTCGATTTACCCGTAGCCTCGCTACGAATGGCGTTGTCCACAAAAGTCCGCGAACGGCCGAACGCCTTGCAGATTGTCTTGATTGGCACGTTCTCACGATATAGCCCCTGAATGTGTTTTCGCTCCTCTGGTGTGCAGTGCTTTCCGTGACCCATGATGATTTTGTGGAATTTTTAAATAGCAACCTTTCACCTTGACCACTGATGGAAGAATGAAGCGCAACACGGTTTGGCTCTCCTTTTATACTGCCGAAAAACGCTGCCGGCACTCAAAACTCAGATAAGTAGCGCACCAAAAATGAGAGTATAAAAGGCAAAAATCGGCAATTGCAGATTCAGTACGCCTCGAACTGTTGGCGTTGACACACTTAGTGCACGCAAAAAAAACACACAAATTTTTTTTTTCCTGTTTTTATTTCCAGCGGTGTACTATTATCTGAGTATACGTTTTTCGGTTTTCCTCGTCGTGATACGAATCGATCCTAGGCCATCAGAAAGGTGGTGGTACTCAAGTCCCCTGCGACTTCTAAATGTACAGCCTTGGTGCTCATACAAACAAATACGCATACATATGCTTTTGGACATGCAGCCTTGCGTTGAGATGGACGCAAATAAAGTGGACCACAATAATCCACACCAACGCAGGAGAAAACTTCATTTATTGTTACACGTGATATTGGTAATTGACCAATAGGTTGGATTATTGGGATGGGATTAGCTCTTACACAATTAAAACAAGTACGAGTTACACTTCTAACGGCTCTCATGCCGTTCAATGGCCATATTTCTTCACGAATAGATGATAATGTCATGCTCACTCCGCCGTGCATCGTTTTCAGGTGATGATCCATGATTAGAAGGCGATCGTGGCTCAGATCAGAATGGCGCAACCGGCCACCAACGCGTATTAATCCATCGTTGCCAATAAATGGATCAAGAAGTCGAATAGAAGAAACCTTAGCTAACCCTTAATTTCTTTTTAAGGCTTGTAGTTCAACAGAGAATTGAGTAGCTTGTACCATTTTGCATAGGGCTCGTTTAGCATATTGTATCTCCTTTACCAGTAGAAAATTTAGCGATATTCTTTCATTTGATTTGCGAGTGTTGTTTATGAATCGCAAACAGAAACCAAAAGTACGAAGTAATGGTTGTAGTGTAGAAAAACGTTGAAATATTGGATTTATTTCAGTCACTTGAGTTGTTAGGACAGATACCTTTCGTTCGTCCTCTACGATGAGGTTGTTATCCGTGGTTTGCAAGGGCCAAGAGTCTTTGGGTTCACGAAGCCAGGAGGAACCATGCCGCCATAGATCACTACCGAGGAATTCATTCACCGCTACTCCACTAGATATCATATCAGCTGGGTTGTCCTTGCCAGAAACATGTTGCCATTGGAAGCCATGAGTTAGTTCTTGTATTTCAGCTACTCGATTAGCTACGAAAGTTTTCCATGTTCTAGGAGTAGCTTTTAGCCAACCAAGAGTAACAGTAGAGTCTGACCAGAAATAGCATGTGTCAAGTGGAATATCTAATGCATGTTGTACCTTTTTGAATAGTCTAGCTCCAAGTAATGCAGCAGATAATTCCAATCGTGGAATGGTTAAAGGTTTCAATGAAGCAACTCGCGATTTTGATGTTAGTAAATTTACGCGTGCGAAACCGTGTTTGTCTTCTGTGCGTACATACACGCACGCACCGTAAGCACTTTCAGAAGCGTCGGAAAAACAATGGATTTCAATTTGTTCATAGTGTGGTTGAAAAGCAAAACGATCAATTCGAAAGTAAGTAAGTGTAGGGATTTGCTCGAGAAATTCTGCCCATGAATTTTGTAATGATGGGGAAATTGTTGAATCCCAATCCAAGTTCAATAGCCATAATTGTTGCATTAGTAATTTAGCTCATATAGTCATAGGGGTAATCAATCCAAGTGGATCATATAGTTGTGCTATGGTTGATAGAACCTTTCGTTTGGTATAAGGGCTCTTGTTTATATTAATATTTATGTTGATACGAAATTTGTCTGATATAGGCTCGCAGCATATGCCCAAGGTTTTGATACTTTCATCTGGATCAAAATTGACGGAAGGATATGTGGCAACAAGGTCAGGTGGTAGGTCAGCTAATACTGCTGGAGCGTTGGAACACTATTTGCGAAAGATAAAGCCACCCTTTTGTAGCAAAGCATTCAGCTGATTGCGTAATTCAATTGTTTCTGGGATGTTATTTGCTCCTGCTAACAAATCATCTACGTATACGTTTTCTTTTATCACGGAACGAGCTTTGAGATACGTATCACCTTCATCATTGGCAAGTTGTATTAGAGTACGTGTTGCTAAGAAGGCGGAAGGAGCTAGGCCATAAGTTACGATTCCTAACTCATAAGTTCGAATGGGCTGAGAGTTGTCAAATCTCCACAAAATTCTCTGTAGGTGTCGATCAGTTGGGTTCATAGTAACCTGCCGATACATCTTTTCGATGTCAGCTATGAGTGCTATTTCATATTTTCGAAATCTGATAATTAATGTCAATAATTCTTCCTGTACCACCGGCCCTACTAGTAATGCATCGTTCAGTTATTTACCGGTACTGGTTTTGGCAGAGCCGTCAAACACAACTTTGACCTTGGTGGTAGAGCTAGAATCCTTCAGCACAGGATGGTGGGGAAGATAAAATGCTCCTGAACAATCTTACCGTTCTCTTGGGACTAGAGTCATGTGTCCCAACGTTATGTAATCATGTATAAACTTGTGATATTGAGCCTTGAGATGTGCATCGCTTTCTAATCTTTTTTCAAGTAGTTGAAATCTGCGCATAGCTGTGTTTTTAGAATCACCAAGCATTTGAGTGATATCAGGATATTTTGGCATTTCAACTATATATCGACCATTGTGGTCGCGGGAGACTGTTTCTTGGAAATGTTTTTCGCATTCTTTCTCGTTGAGACTATAACTTGAATTGTGAAGTTCATCTATCTTCCAAAATCGTTCTATTTGTTCTTCAATGGTGGGATGCATGGTTACTACGTGACATGTAACTTCGTTTTGATGTTTCGATGGAATATTGCCGGTCATAATGCATCCAAACACAGTTTCAACAAGTTGGTTGTTGTTTGGTAAATTTTGTCTTCCTGGACCTAGCAATGAATAAAAATGTCCTGCCCCAATGATCATGTCAATGCGCCCTGGTGTGCTGAAATGAGGATCAGCAAGTTGATATGAAGCCGGTACATTGCAAAAATGAACTGGTACTGATGTAATTGGTGCGTCACTAGCAACCTTTTTCAAAACTAAAAAATTCATTGTTGTTGTGAAATTATTTATTCGCGATTTTACTTCCGCTTGTATTTGATACCTACCACTTGTTTTTGTGCCATCAACTCCGACAATGGAGACTGTTCAGGCTTAGGCACGGAAGCCCTGCCAGTTGATTCGTGTTTAACGAAACACGAAGACCATTCGTTGAGTTCGGAGCGTTCGGGCACGATCGATTAGTTTATAAGTATAAGTGAATTGCTTGAAATAAACTCTATCTTCTAATTATGCAATACAAGGAACAACACCCGGTAATTATAAAACGCTAGAAAAGTTACACCGAAACACGAAAGAAAACACAATCCGAAATCGTAAGAATGAACATTGGTGCCGTGACCAGGATAACGACGGAATCTGGTTGAAATAATTTTACGGATTCTGGCGATATTTGTGATTATTGTGCGTGTAACTTTGCTTTAGTCGCAACACCGTCGACCGAGCTCACTGTGTTCGCGAAATTTAGCGTCATCCCAAAACCGAACTATGGCAACCCAACAACGCATACTATCGTCCAGAAGGACAGCGTTGCTAGCGATGTTACCGGATTACGAAAAGTTTTTCATAATCTTTACCCAGAACGGGATTCAATGCAGATCGACCCTCTCATTGCAAAAATCGAACAGCTTTCCATCGAGTTGGAAACTGTGCAATGCCAATTAGAAGACGCAGCAGTCACACACGACGAAATTATGCATAATACCGTTGTACGCGATGATTACGATGATCGTTTGATACGCATAGAAGCCGTGTTAAAATCAAACAAAATGCGTTTGCCGCGAAATGAAAGCGTAAGCATAATTTCTTTGGCAGGGACAAAACAGCCCACCATCGCGCTTCCCGGGTTAGCTTGTGGTTACACTCGTGTAAACAATACTGTGGCGACACCTAGCGGAAAACAAATGTCCTACCAGCATAAAAAAGCTAAACCTTTACGCGAAGCTAATTCTCCGGCTACTACTTACGCACACACACGCACATGCCCTATATGCTATTCGCAACACTCTATAGCGAAATGCCCGCAATTCATGCTCATGAATTCGGGTGAACGATATCAGAACGCAAATACACCTAAGCTCTGCCTAAATTGCTTGCACGACAATCATCACACGCGTGATTGCTCGTCGCAACACAAGTGTAAGCACTGTAGTTCAGCACACCACACACTGATACACACACCGCACTACACCAGCACATTTGCCACTGCAACGAAGCCAGCTGCGCCAAATGCTTCTGCGTGTAATACACAAAACACCGGCACATTTTCCACTGCATCGACGTCAGCTGCGCAAAATGTTCCCGCGTGTTACACACATAAAATCGGTGCATTTTCCACTGCAACCAAGCCAAGCTGCGCAAAATGCTCCGGTGACACACACACAACACTGACGATCACATGGCAAGCACTCAAACAAACAGCGATGCAGCACTGAGACAAACTTCTGAGAAAGTTCTGTCTCAAACTGCGGTTATTCATGCTAGCGATGCACATAGTATAATGCATCTTGCAAGCGCACAGTTGAATGGTGTAACTCAGCTTATTCCAATCAGCGATCGATTCGCTTATACATCAAATAGAAAACATAATTCGATCGACATCACTCTGATTGGTGCGGATCAATTTTCCATCCCGGTGCAAAACACGGTGCTTGCGAAGTTTGCGTCCAAAGCCACCCACTACGAGCTGGATGTTGATGTTTTGATGATCCCCAAATTGTTCGAAATCTTTTACATGCCATCGGTAGCATGCATGGCATCACGAAATGAATCCACCGAACGATTCTGTAAAGAAGAAAAAGCACAAGTTAATGATAGATATTCACTCAAAGTACGAAAGCACGAAAAGTTTCACGAAGTGACAAAACACCAAGCTGTTCACTTACCTATTGAGCTACATTTAGATAAAACGTATGACGTATCCAATTTACTTAATGCGCTCGCCGCTTTATATGCTGAACAGATCGAGATAAGCTCGGCGCAAAAGTTTTTACCATATGAGGAGCACATTTCGCACCAGCGATCGTGGAAGCATTTATCCTGCGCGTATTATCCTGCAGATTTCGTTTCTCACGGTATGTCAGCAGAATTCCTGAAAAGTAAGCTGCGGAGCTTCGGTCCGGATTGGTTTTGTCTACCCGCTTCCATCTGGCCCAACTCTAACCCTGAACCAACCGAAGAAACGAATCTTGACATTCGTATGGTGAGTGCTACCGTAATGATAACGCCTACTAATTTTCCTTTGTTTACGTGTTACAGCTACAAGCAATTGTCGCGTATCGTTGCATACTGCATTCGCTGCGCACGTAACACTAAGGAAAGGTCACGCACTCAACGAACAGCAGCACACCACCACATACCTTTAATAATCACTACCTAGCGCATGAAAACTGCAAACACTGTGCTACACCATACAGTGCAGCTGGATGCATTTTCAATGGATCTCGGGCAGCCCGAAAAAGGCAACGTGGTGACGAAACAAACACCCTGGCGAACACTATCTTCACTCCTAGACCCTCTAGGAATCATTCGAGTAGGAGAAATATTACGGCATACTCAGCTGCCCTACCATGCAAAGCATCCTGTCCTGCCTGCTAAAATGCAGTCGTTTACGCACATGATCGACAGGTGCCGTTACACGGAGCTTCATCAGCAAGAAGGAAGATTATGCTCTCGACGGTACAGGATGAGCATTGGCCGTTAGATGAAAGGCTAATTTTGTATTGGTCAGATGAGATAATTTTTTGTCGGTGCACACGACAGCAACCGACAGTTAAACAACTACAACTTTTATCACTACCACGATTGACTGCGCGACGCGGTTTACCAGCACACAACGCGAGTGCTGCAAGCGAGATTCATGAGCTAGTTAAACTGTTCCGCGGCGAACAACTATACTTATTCGTTACAGATTGCAACCGAATTTGCACTTGGCACTTTCCTCTACCCACACCACCACCCTCTTGCGGATTGTGGAAGGCAGCAGCGAAGACCGTCAAGCGATAACCACCTACACTGCAGCTTTCACCTGCACTACCGGTCTAAACTTAATCGAGGCAGCGACGCGTTCGCGTCCTCTTCTATCGATGCCTGATGACCCTATCGATTAGTCGTCACTTACACTTAGCGCATATCCTAGTGGGCACATAGGTTCAGCATTTGTCGACGGCTTGCCTACAAGAAGTACAACGCGCTTATTCTATGGCGATGATGAACAACAACAGCTTAGCTTACCTGGCAGACAGATTATCCCGGAGATCGGTTTGCTCCTTCGCAACACCACACGGCATGCGCACACCGAAGACGATAAGCTGGCACGGGTAGTAAAGCTGAAAATAACGAAAGGTATCGTAACATGCCCCCCTCATAAGAATTTGTATCTTACCTAGTAGTAGCAGCTGAACGCGAAGGCACATACTTTTAACTTCCGTTATCTTTATTTGTTATTGTTTTGGTTATTGACTTGCGTCAAGGGGGGGGAGGATGTTCAGGCTTAGGCACGGAAGCCATGCCAGTTGATTCGTGTTTAACGAAACACGAAGACCATTCGTTGAGTACGGAGCGTTCGGGCACGATCGATTAGTTTATGAGTATAAGTGAATTGCTTGAAATAAACTCTCTCTTCTAATTGTGCAATACAAGGAACAACACCCGGTAATTATAAAAAGCTAGAAAAGTTACACCGAAACACGAAAGAAAACACAATCCGAAATCGTAAGAGTGAACAAATACATTAACATTGTTTCGAGTTAAATGTAACTGCTGACACAATCTTTCACTAATTGCGTTTGGCTGTGAACCATTGTGCAAAATGTTTTTGGCCATATTTGTCGACTACTTGTAGTAGTACAGTTGCGAGAAGCACGTTTTAAGGACTGTGCTCAGAACTGATTGTATGCAAAGTTGCCATGATATTTGATTCAGATGTGGTGCTTTCTGATTCAGGGTTATTATTTGTTTGCGTTTCATAGTGTAAAATAGAATGATGCTTCCGTTTACAAATTCGGCAAGAGTACTTAGAAGGGCATTGTTGAAAGAAATGTCCACTTCTCAAGCTATTGATACAGAGTTTGTTTCGTGATACAAACGCTTGACGCGCCTTACATGGCATAGCGATAAAGGATTGACACTGATGCAACGTGTGGCCATCTTTTTTGCATGCAGGACAAGTGTGCGCGTTGTCCTGTTTCACACTAATTGTGTTAGTGCTCATTTTCTTGGAAAATTTATGGTTAGGTATACCCATTTTCGAATGAGATGTGGTTGGGCGGTGGCCTGTCTGCAACGCTAATGCTTCAATTGTTTGAGCTCTTTTCAACAAGAAGTTTGTCATATTTGGATGAGCTAGCTGGATGTCTTGGGAATTGTGTTCTTCCCATGCTTGTAATGTAGCTTTATCCAATTTGGTAGCAAGAAGTTCCACAAAAATTGTGCTGTTGTCAGGAATGCTCTCCTCTAATTGTTTTAAGATATCGATGTGTAACTTAAATTGGTTAGCCAATTATTGCAAGTCTGGGGCGTGACTATTGGTTAGCTTTGGAAGCTCGAACAATGCACGTGTGTGCATTTTACCAAGATGTACTTTACTGGAATATCGATTCAAAAAAGCTTTCCAAGCCACCTGTTAGTTTTCTGCTGTTATAGGAATTGGTTGTATTATTCCGGCAGCTTCCCTTTGAGGGACGCACGCAAGTAATGAAATTTTTGGATGTTGGAAATTTCTTCAGAATAATAAACAAGTGAAACAAAGGTTTCATAAAAGGATAGCCACTCTGTTAGCTCATCATACAATTCAGGTAATGCAATGATGGGTAGTTTAACACTTACGTTTGCTGGGTGGGTAACCTCTTCTTTTACCTGATCTGCTGTTTCCGGAATGTGTATGTTAACGCGGCCTTTGTTTCGAAGTAAAGCTCCTCTGCTTGTGACAGTAATGCTTCGTTTTCGCTGGTAGCATTCACGGAATCGTCCCATTCTTCGCAGTCTTCCTGCACCATTTGGAAACATTCCCAAATTTTCGACAACCGATCAAGTCGGTCGGATATTTGCTGTTGTTGTTGTGGAGTATAGTCATTTGCAAACTGCGCAAGTCGTTGCATAGACACAATGAGGCTTTGCCGTTTGGCTTGCCTCGACTTAAGCTTGTCTGCTTTCGTCATTTTTAATATTCACTAAGCAAACACGGTTGCTTGAGAAAAAAAATCACTTTACTGTGTTAATACAAACGCGCACTGCACGGTTTGTGAGAATTGTTGAACAACACACAGGCCTTGATGCGAAGTTTCGTGGAATTGTATGCGATGCAAATGGCATGAAATACACAATGCGCCTTGAACACCCAGGTTGTGAGGCACCTTTTTGTACTCAGAGGAGGTACACAAATTTTTGCGAAACGCATACACAATTATTGAATGTCTTGTGAAGAATATGCGCCGCGAGATAACGCACCTAGAATAATGCGCATGGATCACACGAATTGTGAAGCGCTTTTTGTACACTGAGTGGTACACGATTATTCGCGAGCACACACACACACTGTGTGTCGCTTGTGAAGCGCTACGTACCGCGATTGAGTTTGAGAGTGACGCGCACAGAATACCCTTTGTGGTACGCGTTTTGTACACTGAGTGGTACACGATTATTCGCGAGCACACACACACACTGTGTATCGCTTGTGAAGCGCTACGTACCACGATTGAGTTTGACAATGACGCGCACTGAACACACACTTTGTGGTACGCGTTTTGTACACTGAGTGGCACACAATTATTCGCGAGCGCACACATACACACTATGTGTCGCTTTGAGAAGCGCTACGCGCCGCTAATGAGTTTGAGAATGACGCGCACAGAGCACACACTTTGTGGTACGCGTTTTGTACACTGAGTGGTACACAATTATTCGCGAGCGCACACATACACACTATGTGTCGCTTTGAGAAGCGCTACGCGCCGCGAATGAGTTTGAGAATGACGCGCACTGAACACACACTTTGTGGTACGCGTTTTGTACACTAAGTGGTACACAATTATTCGCGAGCGCACACATACACACTATGTGTCGCTTTGAGAAGCGCTACGTACCGCGAATGAGTTTGAGAATGACGCGCACAGAACACACACTTTGTGGTACGCGTTTTGTACCCTGGGTGGTACACGAGTATTCGCGAGCGCACATACACACTATGTGTCGCTTTGAGAAGCGCTACGCGCCGCGAATGAACTTTAACGACAGCGAATGAAACGAACAGGTGTACAACTTTACACTTGGAACACACACGGTGGCCACAGAGCGCACACAATTTTTTAGGATATCTAATCCTGGTTTATCGGCACCAAAATGTTTGGTACGGAACCCTACTGTTTTGTGGGTTTACAGGGGTTACAAGTACTTTTTATTATCACCACTTAAGATAACGGGATGGGTGTGTGCGTCGAACCGATCGCTTCGGTGTCGAGCAAAAGAGAGAGCTTCGTTACCACATTGCCACTACTTATAAAGCCTAACTGAGTGCCTCTCGCGGGCACTCCCTAGCTTCGGGTTTGCTATAAACTAAAGCATGCGTTACACTACGCTAACCTTAATATGCAGATCCCACAACACGCCCAATTTTTTTTTTTTTAGTTATGCCATTTCTTGAGCCTATTCTTGTGTATTACTTCGCTTTTATTATGATCTTCGAGCCTAACGTTTTCTCCTTCATCTTTGATTACGGTGTACGGACCAGTGTATGGAGGTTCTAATTTTTTTTTTCTTCCCTGATTAGTACTTGATTGCCTAGTTGGAACATTTTCGTTTTGTTTTTTCATCGTAGTGGATTTTGCTTTTTTGCTTATTTTTTATCAACCTTTCCCTGACTTCTGCATGGGCTATTCTCAATTTTATTTGTAATACATTCGCATAGTCGTCTAGATTGTATCGCACTTTCTTTGCGCTCTCATTTATTATGTTGGTTGGTACATTAGCCTGTCTTCCATGCATTAGGTAAAATGGTGTATATCCTGTAGCAGTATGCACGGTATTATTATAAGCAAACTCGTAAAAGTTTACCCATTGTAACCAATCTAGTGCTTTCTCTTCGCTATATATCCGTAAGAAATTTCCTAGCTGTTTATGTGAATTTTCCAGCGCTCCAACTGTTTCGTGATGGTAAGCGGTTGATTTTAATTTCTGAACTTGCAATACCTTACATATTTCGCTAAATAATCCTGATAAAAATTCAGTTCCCCTGTCAGTACAAATGGTTCTTGGCACTCCATACTTAAGGATGACTTTTTCTACGAAAGTTCGTGCTACTGTATCTGTTCGTTTATTTGTGATTGGCGTGGCTGTTATGAATTTAGTTAGATCGCATTGCGTAGTTAAGATATATTCAAATCCGTTAGAATTTACTAGGGGACCAACAAGGTCTATAAAAATCTTCTCCATTGCTTCATTGGCCGTATCTGTTATTTTGAGAGGAATTTTAAATGGTTTATTTGATTTATAAAGCTGACAGTGCTTACATTTTGCTATCATATCTCTAACGTCTTTATCGATTCCGGGCCAAGTGTATTTTTGCTTAATTGTATTAATCGTTCTTTGAATTCCTGCGTGCCCTGCGGTTGGTAGTGTATGATAATCATTCATAACAATCAATCTCTTTGCTTTTTCTCGTTCTCCAAGTACTTTTACGTCTTCGTTTAGTATGATTATTTTTGGCATCCCCTTTTCATTGAGGGTTTTTAAGTTTTCCATGAATTTGGTTGTATGTTCATCACGTTTTCTTATTACCAAATATATCTTACTTTTCAACGATTTGATGTAAGATTTTATCCTTACTATCATTCCTCGTAAGCGAACGATAGTGGTGGATTGTGGTAATATTATTTTGTGTTTAGAAACAATAAGATCTTTAGTTTTAGGATTTAACTGAAGCTCAACATGGGTTACTTTAGATATTGCTGACTCATTAATGTATTCGCAAGTATCGTTGCTTTCAGTTTTGGATCTCGTAGATATTAGCACTTCATCTCGCACACTCATGGCTTTCATTTCAGAAATTGGCAATCGGGATAAGGCGTCCGCTATTACATTTTCTGCTCCTTTTTTGTAACAGACGCTGAAGTTGTATTCTTCTAACGCTAAACGAAATGTAGTTAGGCGGCTTGAAGGATCGTTCATGGCAAATAGATACGTTAAAGGTTATGATCTGTGAAGATGTTAAAATGTCTTCCAAATAAGTAGGGACGGTAATGTTTAATTGACCATACTATTGCTAATAGTTCTTTTTCAATTGTTGCATAATTTAATTCGGCTTTGTTTAATGCTCTACTAGCAAATGATATTGGTTTTCCATTTTGATTACTAAGGACTGCTCCTATGGCACTGTTGGAGGCATCAGTGTGCAAATTGAAAGTATTTGTTGAACTAAAATCTGGAAAATCTAAAATCGGTGGTTTAACAAATGATTCTTTCAATTTTTCAAACGCAAATTGACAATCAGGAGTCCATTCAAAGGGAACACCTTTCTTGTCAAACGATTTAGTGGCATGCATATTGCAGCAAAGTTTTTAATATGTTTTCTGTAATAGTTTCCAAAAGCTACAAATCTCTTAGTTTCATCAGCAGATGTTGGGGCTTTCCAATTTTGAATGCATTCCAACTTGCTCGGATCTGGTTTTATACCTTCCGCGGAAATATAGTGACCTAAGTAGATTAACTCTTCTTTAAGGAAGTGGCATTTTTCCGGATTCAGTTTTAGGTTTACCTTTCTTAATCTTTCAAATATATTCATTAAATGTTTGTTATGTTCCTCTATTGTTTTTTTTTCCAAATACTATAATGTCATCTAGATGTATCAGACATTGTTCTGTATTTAATCCTAACATAGCTACCGTCATCATCCTGGAAAACGTAGATGGGCTTATTTTCAATCCCATCGGTAGCTTAGTCATTTGGTATTGACCGGTAGGGTTGTAAAAGCTGTAATAGGCCTGTCTTTTTTTCGTAATGGACATTGATAGTATCCCTAGGATAAGTCTAAATGCGAAAAATATTTGCATCCAGACAACGTATGACTTCATCGATGTTAGGTAGAGGAAATTTGTCGTTTTGCAATACCGTATTTACCTTTCGGTAGTCTATTACGAGTCTCCATTTCTTTGTATCATCAGCACTCTTTTTAGGGACCAATAAGATTGGACTATTCCACTCCGATTGTGTTTCTTCTATAGTTTTATTTTTCAACATTTTGTTAATTTGATTTTCTACTTCTGCCTTATGAGAGTAGGGTAGTCTGTAAGGTTTGGAATATATTGGCATAGTATTGTTGTTAACTTTCAAGGAAGCTTCGTAAATTGAAGTAGTGCTTGATTGATCGTTTTGTAGACAGAATACATCATTATATTAATGCAAATTTTCCCAATAACAGATCTATCAGGTTCCGATAAATGAGTTAGTTTGAGTTCTTTTAATAGTTGATTTGCGTGATTACTATCGTGACGAGGAGTATTGAGTTCTAATATTTTATAATCTGTAGCAGGTTTTATGATTGGAAGTATCTTTGCTAAAGTTATGGTTTTGTTTTGGAAATTTGCTATCCGAATTGGAAGTTTACCATTTTTAGGATGGGCTATAGAATTTGCTACATACACATTTGGTTGAAGCACTTGGTTTAATACAACACAAGTATTGGTCTCTGCTGTTTCAAAAAATGTAACTATCTCTGTTCTAGGCGGAATTATTAGGTTTACTGCATTATTATGGTAGTACAAATAAATCCATATTTTCAAAGTTTAATCCATATTTTCAAGTTTACATACCTTATGTTTTTTAAGAAAATCAGTTCCTATTAATCCTACGATATGAGAAGGCAATGTATCCACAACATGAAACACTATATGAAAACTATTTGAATCCGTAGAAATGATGGTGTTAATACATCCTAGTGATTTGGCTGGACCGTTAATTCCATACATTTTTAACACAATTGTTTTATCGATAATTGCATTTTAGGCAAGTAATTAAGATTTAATACACAACAGGTGGCTCCTGTATCAAGGACAAGATCATGATATTCACCAAATAAATAAATTTTGCTTTAACACTGCTATTGAAATGTAACTTAGCGAATAGATTAATTATTTCCTCATGTTCAATATCAGATTCTGGGATGTTACCGTTAACTGATTCTAATGGATTACTAGATGCCAATTGCACTCGAGTTGTTGTATTATTTCGTCTATTGTAATTATTATTAGATGGTATTCGACTAAAGTGATTGTTGGAATAAGGTCTACCTCTATACATTTCTCGGTTGTTATTATTGGTATATCTTGATTGATTTTCACTTGAGGAATTGTTACCAAAACGTTGTGAATTGGATCCACGGTAAGGTTGATTATAAAATGATCTAGGATAATGCGAGTGATGAGGGCGTTGGTATATCGACGCATGTTCTGCGGATATGAACACCAAAGTGTCATTTCTCTATCCTCTCCTGCTGATTTAACTGGTTCGCACTCCAAAGCATCAGATATGGCTTTATTTAGAGTAGAGGGGTTGCGAGCTTGAAGAAAGAATTTGTATGGGCTTTGTTTAAACCTTGTAGAATGCACGAATCAATATAGGGTTTACTAATTATGCGCGGCAAATTCGGTTTCAAACGTTCCAGTAGACACGTGAGCAGCAGCAAGTTTAGCAGCCATTTTCTCCAATTCTAGTCCAAATTCAGAAATCAATTTAGCACCTGTCTTAGAGACAGGATTCTTTTTCCACGGCTAATGTGTTAGTTGCACACTAAAACGTGTTCGTAGAAGAACGAAAGCTTGTTTTAGGCTCTTGCTGTATCGATAACTCCATGGGCAATACCAACTAAAGTAGTTCTCACAAACTTGAGGATTTCCTTTTCATCTACTTCTGTGTGCGTAATCTTGCAACAATTCGATACTTTCAATGTATGCATTTAGTAATGTGGGTGTACCATCAAACGGTTTAATCAAACCCAGAGCCAATGAATATCAAGTTGGGAGCCATTTTGTGCCTTACAATATTACCAACTGCAGTAATGATGCGCCGAGGTGTACGAGTAGCGCGAGTTGTTCTTTTCATGAAGGTTAGGACGAGATCCTTTGTTAAACGGTTAAGGTTTATTCAAATTGTTTTTAAATTCAGAAAACATGCCAATATTGTTAAAAAGGAAAATGATCAAAAGCAAGAAACCGGATTGAAACCAATGACGAACGATCAACCCCCAAGCTTGCAGGACTTTATAGCATTCGTCAAACTTTCAACACAATCAATTACTTTGATAGCATAATTTACATAGAATGGATTTAGTAATAGACGCACTTTCAGGTTGAGCTATAGGACGGATTTGAATATATTGAATAACTATTTAAAATCAACGACGCGATAACTAATTATGAGAAAATATAGGGATCATAGTTTTAGTTTCGTTTTTTTTTCTTTTCTTTTTTTACTTAGCACTGGTTTAACACTTTTACCATTTGTTAGCGGTTTGAGTTTACGCAATTTAAAATAAATATAATAATATAAACGCAATGTGACGCATGAACATAAAAAAAATAATTTAAATTTTCTAGCTAGCTCTCTTAAAAAAAAAAAAATGGCAATTTTGTGGTTACGTACCTTGCTCTCGAAGGGGTTAAGTGTGTGCAGCTTGATGTGCATGATGTCTTCAGTCGCATAGTTTTGCTCAGCGCGATGGCGGGATATAGATGTCTTCAGATCGCGTGTTTTGCTCAGCGCGATGGCGGGATATAGATGTCTTCAGATCGCAGACACTGCGCGATGGGCGGCTTGCATGTCTTCAACGTGGGGCGGCTTACGGTTTGTTTTTTTGCGGCGTTTTTTATTGTAACTGCAGCTTTCCTCTCGGTCAGTTTTTTCGGCCTGTCGTCTCACGATGCGTGCGATAGAACGGTCACACGTCGTCTCACGATGCGTGTGGTTAGAAACGGTGCAACGAGTCGGCTCACGATGCGTGCGATGGAACGGTGCACGTGTCGGCTCACGTTGCGTGCGATGAAACGGTGTACGAGTCGGCTCACGATGTGTGCGATGGAACGGTGCACGCGTCGGCTCACGATGTGTGCGATGGCGGTACGTACGTGTTGTAGCGCGTTCTGCAGTTGGGTTGCGTGTGCGCATGGTTGTGCGTGCGCATGGACTTCGATCGAGATGAGCGTCGCTCTGAGGGTTATTCGTCTCTCTTCGTCCTCGTTTTTGTTGGCTGGTGCGTCGATCCCTTTTGTTAAACACTGTCCAATACTTTGCGGCACTTACACTATCACTTCACACATTGCACTGATTATTGTGTTATACGTAAACGGCTACCGGCACACAGTACTTTATTAACCATCCAAGCGAACAGCTCCTGGCGGGATTGCCATGTTTTGGGTTACAGGGGTTACAAGTACTTTTTATTATCACCACTTAAGATAACGGGATGGG
>NW_024428253.1:0-34711 GCF_017562075.2 Anopheles merus | reverse complement strand
CGATGACATTCGCGAATCGCGAAGATGACGATTGCAGGAGATTGAGTACGAGATGCAGATGCTACGGGATGCAGAGGACGAAAATGGCTCGGCGGCCATCGCTGAGCATCCCAACCACGGCGGCACTGGGGGGACACATTCCGCAGTTTGCTGGGTGGGTGAAGAGTTTCGAGGAATCCTTGCGTCGAATATACCCGGCGGGAAAAGCCCTTCGCAAGGACAAATTCCAGGGGGCAACGACCTCGGGCAACGCGCCGCTGCTGAGCAAGCCCAACTCCCTCAACCGAGCCCCACGATTGCGTCGACCTACGCTACACTACCGTCACAAAGGATGCATCCTCACGCAACACAAACTTTCCTGACGCGACACATTCTCACTCAGCGCACACTATACAGACACACCCGACGTACACTTCGCATACACATTCAGCTCACACGATACTACCACAACACGAATATGTGCAACCACATTTCAAACCAGCACACTGAGTCAGAGCCAGATAGCTGCTCGTCAACCAGTGCCCCGGGACCTTCCGGTCTTTTCCGGGGGTCGCTTTTCATAACCACGTATTACCGCACTAACACTGCATGTGGTTACACCGATGACGAAAACATCGGCCGTCTACAATATGCGTTGAGAGGAGCGGCGTTCGAAGCGGTAGGCCACCTTTTGTCCTTCCCGGACGGGTTGAATGAGGTGATGGCGACCCTAAAGGCGCGTTTCGGCAGACCAGATCTGATTGTGGAGACCATGACCGAGAAGATCAGAAAGATGGCACCACCGAAGATTGAAAGGTTGTCAACGGTCGTAGAGTTTGGATATGCGGTGAAGCGGTTGGTAGGAGCGATGACGGCCTCTGGGTTACGAGGGTACATGTACGACGTGGCGTTACTCAAGGAGTTAGTCAGGAAACTACCCCCCGTCCTATGCATCGACTGGGCGAGAACGAGGAGTAAATTTTCGGAAGTGACGCTGTTGAGTTTGGAAAATGGGTTGGTGGCTTGGCAGAAGATCTCTGTGGTGTTGTCGACGTGATGTCCGTGATGGGCAATAGCGACTCAACTCATGAACAACCAGAACCGCCAACTCATCAAAGCCGCACCCAGTGTCAGCGGTTTCAACCCCATCGTGCCCCGCCAGCGCAACTCGATCGACGGCCACCGATCGGCACTGGGCGGGTTCATCTAGCCTACTGCAACGCAACGGTATTGCAGGATGAGAATCTTGTTGACCCATCTTCATCTAAAAATACACCAGAATTACTGACTGTCTGCCCCTTGTGCGGCAGGGATTGTCCCACTCTCGTCCAGTGTGAGCAGTTCCAAAAGACAATGGTTGCCGCCAGGAGATCACTTGTAAGTGAACGCAGGATATGCCAGAAATGCCTCGGATACCATAGAGGTGGATGCAGCGTAAGAGCACCGTGCGCGGTGAATGGATGCAACATGAGCTGCTCCACGTGAATGACCAGACACCAGCCAGCCCTCAACACCGCGATCATCTAAATGGCTCAGGTAAGGTCGTGTACACTGGTGTCGCTAACGTTCTTACCCATTCAGGACCGAAAGACTTTCGCTTTTAAAATACATACCCGTTACGCTGCACGGGCCCAAGGGGCGAATAGATACGTTCGCCTTTTTAGATGACGGCTCTACTTCCACGTTTATGGAGCACGGACTAGCACAGGAGCTTGGAGTTACAGGGACACCGTACCCGTTGTGTCTACAATGGACGGGAGACGTGACAAGAGAAGAACAAGACTCCGTAAGGCTATCGGTGCGCATATCGGGTAGAAACATGTCGCATGCGATGTACAAACTATCAGAAGTACACACGGTCAAAGAGCTTGCCCTTCCGGAACAATCTGTAAACGTAGCACAACTGACTGCACGCTATACTCATCTGAGAGATCACCAGTTCGAATCCTACGCTTACGCCGTGCCCCGCATCCTCATAGGCATAGACAACTGCAACATAACGCGAACCCTGAAGACCGTGGATGCTAGCTGCAACGAACCGGTCGCTTCGAAAACCCGCCTTGGATGGGTTGTCTATGGCCTTGCTCGGTTGCGAGTGCAAAGCCGAGTCCTTCAAACCGCCACGCAAACAATGAGACCCCAAATTTTGAGTGATTCAGGCCGAGGGGTATGAGGAGGCTTGAGGAAGCAAGGAGAAACCCACGCAAACAATGAGACCCCAAATTTTGAGTGATTCTGGCCGAGGGGTATGAGGAAGCTTGAGGAAGGAAGGAGAAACGCGCTGCGATGACAGTTCGCATTCTGTTTTACACGCGCGCTTCACTAACACCAATACAAATACCGTGCTTTGACGAGCCGTCTGTGAATGTGTGTGTGCCTTCTTTCAGCGAGATCAACAACTTGGAGCTGCTCGTCACATCGTGTTGTCTCGCTTACACTACAGCATCGAACCATCGCTCCGTGTGTCCCCCCTCCTACGCGTACAAAACCACCAGTACAGCGCGACGCTTTGTCGGAGATGGTTGTGCGCGTTTTGTTCTAAGTCCCGCGCACAGTGTTTGTGCGTTGGTGCGCATTTCGTTCAAAGTCTCGTGCGCCGGTGTGTTATGGTGAAGTGTGAAGTGAACAAACAATGAGCACAGACGCACATGCAGTGCGTGGATCGACAGGTAAGAATTTGCTGAACAGAGGCAACGCAGATTGTCGACAAGTTTCCCGCAGACGCCATTCGTAAGTATGAAGGATTCTAAATGTGTTGTGAAAGTGTAATTTATGTTTCAATAAAGTGTTTAATGAAATAAAAAATGACCGTGTTTGTGTTTGTTGTTAGAATAAGGGCGTATTTGCGATCGCGGCAATGCATGAAAAAAAACGAGAAACGAAAGAAACAAATATCTTTGGATGTGTTGGTAGCATGGCTCGAAAGAACACAAACACTTTGAGAACTGCATAGCGCACCGTGCGTTACGGGTGGGGAGGGGAGGGCTCGCGCGAGGGTGTAACTCATTCCTCTAAGAGTAACTGCTAAGGGGGGACGGTACTCAAATCACTCAAAAATACACTCATTTTGCCGGACGGGCGGTCCTTCTCGGGCCGCCCATTTCACGCTCTCTCTTGTAACTCCGCGTTGGACAAAGCAGTGCGGCCGTTTCGGCCTAGGGACGACGAAAGAGCGTTGGCGATATTGGAGCGGGAAACGAACGGACAGCGATACGAAATGGGACCTTTGTGGCGGTACGACAGTGTCAATTTGCCCTACAACAAAAAGGCGTTCCAGCGTGATGGGTTTCTAAAACAGAAGATATTCGAAGTTAGCAAACGATGTGAATAGAACAAATGTAGCAGAGCTACACTTCACCACAGAACAGAGTGGTCCGAACCGGTGCGGCCGACAGAAATAGGGGATATAGTTGTAGTGGCGTGTAACAATTCCTAGAAATTGTTGGCCTAAGGGAGGAATCGTGGTAGTAAACCCTGATAGGAATGGACAAGTAAGTCAAGCCACCGTCAAAACGGTCCATGGAACGTACGATAGGTCCACGCACGGATGTGCAATTTCCTTAGCGCAATTGGGGTAAAACCGTGTGGTTACGACGCAACAGATCGAACAGTGAGCAGACAGTAAACAAACCAATGCACACACGCATACACGCAAAACACCTGACAGATAATAGGAACCCGCTGCGCAAATTAGAGCAGTTTCCAGCGCAGGAAATGTACCAAAATTTGCGCTGGCCAGCGCAGATTTTGGCTGGTCTCCCGCGCTGGACTTCAGCGATTCCTGCGCTGGGTCGAGCAAGTTTAGCGCCATCTGTTGGCGAAATGGAGGAACTATTTATGGCGGCGGAGAACAAAAAACGGTAAAAAATTTAAAAATATTGACGCCCATTTTTTCGTCCGCTTCTTCCCCCTCCCTCACCCTGCCTGCCTTACTTGCGCTTCTGCCCGTGCCTTCCGCCGCCAGCTGATTGGGTGTTGTGGTGTATTCGTTGATTCTCATATGTGCATTGCGGTTGTGTATTGTTATTGGTGGGTGTTTGCATTTATTAAATTGTGTGTGACCTTGAGACGCTGTGGGAGAAGCTGTATTGGGATTTAAAGTGTTATCGGTGTATTGATGGTTTATTTTATTTCGTACCGCTGCTTATGAGACCATTCGATGCCCCTGCCAATAGAGGGTGAAGAAGCCTATTTAAAACAAGCGTAGGAGAACGTCTAACACTAATCTAATATATTTTTAATTTGAACATGTTTGATGCTTCAACGACCTTCGAAGCATTATGTAGCACAGTGTAAAGTGGCAATAAAATATTTTTTTTATATGCCTAAATCTGTCTCGAGTTTTCGGGTCACGACACACACACACACAGCGCGGGGAAAGTGATCGTTCACTCTATCATGTCGCGATCCCCCAACCCGCCCGGCGCTTTGGATGAGGATGCGCTACAAGATAGCTGAACAAGCCGTTCTACCGACAAGGTAGCCGTGCTCGCTCGTGTGGGGTGGGGGGAGGGGGTTCTGGTGGGGGGTGCGTGCTTGCGTTCGCGCTTTCGTGGGTGCGTGCCTGCGTTCGCGCTTTCGTGGGTGCGTGCTTGCGTTCGTGCTTGCGTTCGCGCTTTCGTACGCGTACGTGCATGTGTGTGTGTGTGTGTGTGTGTGTGAGTTTGCGCGTGTGTGTTTGTGTGATTGTGTGTGTGCGTGCGTTAGGAAACCCCAAAACTATTTGATTCTGATGCGTACATTTTCATCCGCTACAGCTACAAAGTCCATGCATTTTCGATCTCGCTACCTGAGAGACAACACAACCATTGGCATTGGCATCTTTGCGATCGGCTCTGCTGTTGGTGGTTAAAAAGACACACGATCTAAGCAAACGTGCGTGTGATATGTTGCACATTTATTTCTAATTCAGCTAGCGGACGCAAGTGGAAACAACATTTTGAATTGAATCCATACAAAAGAGGATTCTGGATTTGTTTATTACGGTGCGCGTATGGTGCTGCACCTGTCCGCCCAGAATCTGGTGGCTTGTTGGTTTGGAGTAGTTATCATGACGCCGCTTGACCGGCAATGCATTGGAATGGGTTCGGATCGGTAGGTTCATGTTTTGGTCGAGTGCATTCCGTGTATTTGTCTTGTCACAGCGGTAGCCCGGCAGCAACAAATAATAATAATAATAATAATTAATTATTATTATTATTATTGGCGTAATAGCCAACGCGATCATGCCGGCCTTTTCAGGACTTGAGTAGCAAGTAGCCGGATAGTCACCTCTTGCTACGGCGGACGGTTCATACGCGGTTAGAACCCACGACGGGCATGCAGATGTGAGGAATGACGGCGGTGCTGCAGGACCGCTCCTATCCAGCGTGCAACTTGCATACTGCCACACTCTCTCCTGCCCGGTGCATACGCAGCAGGCAGGAGGAAGGATGCACCTCCTTAACAAAAAACACCGTCATGAACCAGCGGTGGACCTAACGGTAGGCGGACTAGGCGGTCGCCGAAGATTTCTAGTCTGTAGTATGCCGTATGTCTACAAGTGGACAGATTATTAGCGACAAGGGCCCCCGGAAAGATGGTCGTTAGGGCTCCGTGGCTGGAGAACCATTTGCACCTCCCCTCCCCCCATGGCGACAACAATTTTAGGGCCTGTGACCGATGATCGTAGGGGTCCCATGGCCACCCCCCCCCCCCCCATCCGCTGGCAATTTAAGTATACTGTTCAATCTTCCAACAGCTGTGTGTCAGTACCCCCTCCTCAGGGGCCTCAATTCGTCTTTCCGCCTTTCATGAACACCTTCCTTTCTTTGACCGATGGATCATAACATTCCGGAAGAAATTACATTTGACGACAGTTTTGCATACACACGCACACTCACAACCATGCGCAGGATGCTTAGCATATCTATGTAATCCACAACAGACGAAAGCAAAAGCTTAGGATAACAAAGTTATGGTTAATGCTTAGCACGTTCAGTTCGATGGCACGCCCCAGGGACTGCCAGTGATCTTTCCAGTATGCCGATTTCACAATCAGCTTGCGTTCTAGATGCCGGCGGAACGGTAAGCTCATGAAAATCAGCGCCGGGCTAAATGTGTTAATGCGAATTAGGGTTCGGCGCGTTGCACAGCAAACCCTCTATCGTGCTAGCGATTCCTTAGTCATTTTTATATTGCAGTGTTTGAACTCATTGCAATTTTTGGTTTGATTTGTGAAAATGTAACTACATCGCCGCAATGTTTGTTAACGGCATTTTTAGGCGCCACAACAGCTCGCGAGCATTGTCCACACGCGAGAAAGAGATGGCGCTATGGAGGGAAAAAGCACGGACGACGGCTGACAGCGATTGGCCGTCTGATGCACCAACACATCCAAACCTTCGGCAGCGCGCTCAGGCGAGGGGAATGAGGCGGAGCCAGGGACGGGCAGCTCGACGAGCTGCTTGACAAATTAGCCGTTGGAGAGAAAAGGAAGGCATGAAAAAATTCTCAGAACGCCATAACGCCTTCCGTCGCTTTGCACAGCGGGAAGTGTAGCCACGGTTGATAGTGTCGCAGGCTACGATGGCGAAAAAAGAGGTTGCACCATTGTTAAGCGGGATTGACGTTTCTGTGTAACGGGCTATAGAGCTTCAGCGGGTTACACGTTCAGCGTTTTCGGGCTACTAACAAATTCAACCGCCTCAACCGTGGTACACTGGGGGGACAATGTTGGAAACTCGTGAGTGCTAAACAGTCTGTCAGGTCACAACGCTAGAGAAGAGAGTGAGAAGGAGGATAAAAACGATAAATTAGGAGATAAGGAGGAGGATTGGTCTGCTCCTAGCCTTGAGTTGAAATTCGACAATCGGTACATGTGGACTATTTTTTGATTTAACCTCATACCAATAAATAAAGTGTTTTCTCTAAAAAATCCACCGCGTTTTTCAACACCGATCGTAGGAAGAAGAAGACAAGCGGCAGGCAAAAAGCGTGCGTTAGCAAAGTGCAACATCCCTGAAACCAGATAAGTATATTATTATTAAAACAAATTATTATTAAAAATAGTGCAAGTTTACGAAAAAAGAATTATAGAAGGATTAAAAATTTATGTTTTACAGTCATATTGTTTCATACCGTTCCAAATCAGATATTTGAAGAGATAACTTGACTAAAAAAGCAGAGCAATTATGGAAAGACGACATTCGCTTTCCCAATTAAGCTACCCATACAATGAATTGTTGTGCAAGCAACTATAAAGCATATGTTCTAGTGCAGGTAAGAATAAACCTTAAACCTTCATATCAACTATATGTAAAGTTTGTTTTTTATTCAGGAGTAACGGTTCAAAAAGGCCGTATTGCTTAAATATGTAAAGTTATATTACTAATACTTTTTGTTTCTTTCCTTTACAGATGATAACTTTGTTTACATAATTCATAACAGACCCGTTATGCTCACTCCGTTCGATGAATAACTTCATGGCCTCTTCATGGGTGTTCTAAAACGGTAAGATTATCTTAACTATACAATTTCACAATGAATAAATTTTAATACAATTGATGTTAATTATAATTCATATGGTCATTTCAGTGTACTAAAAGGAAAGCAGCTACATGTAGAAAAGATGTCCATGAAACATTCCAACGTTATCACTTTAAGCTGGACATTTCACGTAACAGTTATTTCAATAACTAATTAAAACAGGAACTAGATAGGGTAGCATACTATATATAGGATATAAAAGCGTATTAATGACTAAAGCAGGCCTAGACTGACTACAGTTGTTCCACTAAAATAGAAGACAATAGGATAATATAACGAACTAGGATATTTTAGTGAGAGACCAAGTGACATAAATTTGGTTTTTAATATGACGAAGATTATAGAGTTAAAGAAAGTGTGAAATAGTTTAGGGCCCATGAAATAGTAGCAATTAATAGGGGTTTGCAATTTATACTTAGACCGTGGAACAATTTTACGATTAAATCATGTTCGCAGCTTTGTCCAAATTGCAAAACCATGAGCACGTTATCGTTTCCTACATGAAATGCATATTGAAAGCAATAATAAGTAATCAAATTCTATATTAAAAAATAATTTGAAAAATTCGCAGAGCTGCATTGTGCTCAGCGAAGAGCACATATGTGTTAAAAGAAAACGGATATAATCAATGTAAAACCTACTAAATGTTACCATGTTGTCAAACGCACTTCATTTGCCCAGACCCATTCCTAGTTAAAGAATCACATTTAATACGAAGACTCGTCATAAGCCGATAGTTATAATAATACACATTAGTCTTAATTATACGCAAAGCATTACGAGCAAAACACATAACGGAAGCGAATGCGAAACAGTCGAGCGGCTTAAGAAATGCAGGCGTAAAACACATTTTACTGATAATAATATTATACTACTAGGCTAATATACTAGGTTCACCACATGTATGTTTAACATAATTTTTATACGTTTGACTACATAATAAAATACAGGCGTCCCCCGAGTTACGACCCCCTCGAGTTGCGACGATTCGCAGATACGACGATTTTGATTTTGACAGTGAAAAGTTGTCATCGAGAAGAAATTGATGTATATTTTTGAATTTCTGAGCTGATAACCGTTACACACACATTTCCAAAGATTCCACTACTACCCGTTATTGTATATCTATATCGTGTAAACGATTTTTTGTGTAAAATTAATACATTATCGAACATTGTTTCAAATAAAAACACGATATGATAGATTTCGACTCTTCAACTTCGGTTATAAACTTAAAATTGACAGATATTCGACATACGACCTTTTCGACTTACGCCTTGCGTTGGGCCTTTTTTTCGGTCCCAAATACAGTCGTATCTCGGGGGACACCTGTATATCAAAATTTATCAAATTTATTTTTTGTCAGAACATTAAATCCCTTAAATAATTTTTATTTAATGCTATCGAACAATAAAAAAGTGATTATGATCAAAAACACAGTAACACAATGAACATTTTCTTTATTTAGCTATGATAAATTAAAAACACACACATTTTTATTTAACAATCCGCAAGGTATCGCCAATAATCTGAAACACAAATAAAAACCAATTTTAAGCAGGTCACATTGAATAAAATTATGTATACACCGAACATCCCAAAATTTTTGCTTGATCAAGGCCACGGTTCATTATTTTGTGGTGTGATAACTGTAAAACATAAACAAACACAAACAAAATAAACGCACTAGCACTTTAAAAAACTCGATACACACCTATAAAGCACCACAAATTATTAAACTGCATCCCATTGTACCCCACCGCGTAAAATGCTGTACGAAATTTTACGGCACTATCGTCGTTCATAGAGCGAAGAATTTTGCTGCTTTGTATCTGTATCGCCCTATCGCGCGAGGAACATCCTATGACCAGCACACCAAGGACGATGAACACCAGCTCATGGATCGAAACCAGCTACACCGCGGATAAATTCAACACAATAAAAGTTTATACAATTCTCCCTTCCACTCACTTTCCACCAGGAACTTTCACACGCGGCACATAATTCACACCGACACACATTACCACACAACACAACACCGCTGGTACAGCAGATATGACGTATATGCAGCCATGACCACACGAAACAAAAACGCACATTGAAAGGCCTGAGATTTGGCTTTTTTTTCAATAATTCACTATGGCTACTCACCATGGCTTTCTCACTACTGATTCGCTCACCTTTGAGAAGATCGGATTTTCGGATTAAAGTCACAAGCGATAAAGTATCAACCAGCCACAGGACGATTAATCAAGCCGCGTTCAAAAACTAGGATAAGCAGGAGCGATCAAAACCACGTCTGTGCGTCACCAAGCGGAGAGAGTGAGTGGTAATGTAATTTAGTAGTCCACGTCCATTACACGCAAAACTGCGCTCGAAACAATTTAACGTGAAAAAATATCGATTTTCACCCGATATGGTTAAACCATTTTGACAGACGCATCATGACGTGCGTCGAAATAGAAATTTTTCTACTTTGACGCTGCGTCGTGCGTCGTTAACGCATGCTTCTGTCAAATCCCTTACATTTTGGCAAAATCGTAACGCATTGCGTCGGAACAAGTACCGCTCTCTCACACAATTAACACTGCCGAAAACTGGCGCGGGACACACACGTAACCGTCTTGCCTGCCTTCTCTTCTCGTTCTTCCTTTCATCCAGCGTTGTCTTCGTCGAATGGTGAGCACCAGTGCTGCAAAATGTCACTATCAATGACATAAAAAAAATCTGACTGAAACAAAATCCATATCAGCGTCACGTACTCAATTGTAATAATCTGAGGTGATGCTCAGAACGGTTGGTGTGACTAATATATGCTCATGACATGTTTGCGACCATCGCTTGGTCAGTCACTATGTCACGACTTTTTTTTTTTTGCTGTGATCAGTTTTGCAAAATGTCACTAACATAGTCATGACAAATTCCGGCTGAAACAAAATCATCTCAGCGTCACGAGATCTACTGTAATGATCAGAGGCGAGCCTCAAACAGTTGGAGCGAACATCACATGGTTTGTGACATTGTGTGCAACCAACTCGTGTTCAATCACTTGGTCGCGACATTTTGAGTCGGTGATCATCGCGATGGTCATGGGAGATATGCGGTGCGTGCGGGTTGTTCCAAGAAACAAAATGAGCATGTTTTCTCGCTCTGTTTGACCCGACAGATAATCAAAACAGATAGAGGGAGAAAGCATGCTAATTTTGTTGCTAGAGCCCACGCGCAAAGTATATTCCAAGAATGTCGCGATTATCGCCGACAACAATGTCGTGACCAAGTAAGTGACCAAAAGTTGGGTGCTAAACTAAATGTCACCAAGCATGTGATTGATTCTCCAACTGTTTGAGTATAGTCACTGATCATCTCAGTTTTGTACGTGATCTGATATGAGCTTCGTTTCGGTCATGAGCGTTGATGACTGAAACAGTGGCATTTGGCAGCGCGGATCTCAGCCAGAAAAAAATCATGATTATGCTTGCGCTGGCATTAAGCTAAGCTTGTCAGTCAGAGTATCGTGTTGGACTCAAGTATTCACATGTTGTGTTCTGCATATCATGACGCACTTTTATTGACTATCAGCAATGAGCATCAAGCTACCACGGATATGTTCATTGTTTTCGTTGGTGAAAATCTCGTGATACTCATGCCATTTTGCAGCACTGGTGAGCAGACGTTAAAAATTCTTCCTGCTTGCTTCCCTCTCGCTGCTCTCACGTGCTGCACTAACGAGCTGAAGGATCGTCCCTACCTTGCAGCCGCTTCCCCTTTACCAGGCGCTAGCACTTTGGAGGAGGGTTCATGCCTTCCTGCCGCTTCTCCTTCGTCCGGTTCTGGCGCGTTGAATGATCGTTCCTGCCTTCTTTTCTCTCCTGTTGTTATCGACTCTCCTAGGTATAGAGGAAATTCATAATTATTTTGCCAACAGCTGTTCCATTAAACACCAAGCACTATACTTCCCTATCCGCAAATTTCCGTTAAATGCCTACTAATCGCCTTGTAATCGCCGGCGAATTGAAGGCGATCAGCAGTTCATTTAGCAGTAATTAAATGCCTTTGAAATATGTCAATGAAAATTTTCGACTTCAATTTGAAATTTTAATTTGCAACTGTCAAAAGAAAAGCTTACAAGGGTCTTCAGCACTACACTGTTATAGTGTTCCCAGATATGAGCGTGATATTCGATAGCACGATTTACGTGTTATATTCTCTTGCGTTAAGCTCTGAGCTATTTCACCTTATTAAAGATGGTCTGCATTATTCGGTTGTTAAAGACCAACTCATTGAAAGGTGTTGATACATCAAACTCATTTCGATAACTCTAATAAAAGGAGAAATGAGATACATATTTCTCCCATCCAGATAATGAACGGTAAACATAGTGTAATTATTATGGTTTTTGAAAAGGTATTATTTTAATTTTGCTTCACATAAATTTTGTTTATATTAATTATAGTAAGAAAATATTAATTTAAAAAGAAATAAACGCATAAAAAAGATAATAAAAATCAGGATTTGAACACACGCTTTCTAGGTTCGGAACTAAAAGTGTTGTCACTGCTCTATTAGGCAGTTACATTAGTAAGGGTGCAAAACCAGTATATAAACAAGCTAAGATGGCGGCAAGCTATCTGTTCTCCTTGAAACAAAAAGTTGAAAGATTTCGAAGAGAACCCGTTACAGCCATGAAATTTCGGTTGAAATCTTTATTCGCCTTAAGGCGACTAAGGCCTTAAATGCCTTTAAAGCCGTTTAATGCTGTAGGGTTACCAATTGTGTTCTATTGTGGTCCGTGCTCACTTCCGTTCGTGCGTGTGTTACGATTTGCTACGGCATTTCAAATTTACTGTTCAATCTCCCAACATCAAGTTTAGTTTGCTTATTTTGGCCCGTTTTGACAGCCATTTTGATGCGACACTTAAACAGAGCAGCCATTGTAGAAAATTGACAGTTTGATGGTTATAGCGTACGGTGCAAACTGGCTTACATACATTTATGTTTTTCTTATGTTTTCTTAAGTGCATTATTTGTCGAGAAATTGGATATATTTTGTTCATGTGTAACGTCCGGACTAATATCGCCCACTGTGCACTCAACCCGAACCCCAACGCAGCGGTATATACGCATTGTATTTTGACCGCTGGAGCACCCGGTGTGCTAGATGAACTGTCATAGAATAAAGCTCTCTTCTTGGCGCGACATTGAACTGAACAGACGTTAGCCACTGACTTCTGTGTTTAACTAATTGTGTGGTCTTCCGAATTGTGCTAAATATTATTAAAACGGCCAATTAACCTTCCGCCACCCGTAAACGCTTGGTCGTTACATCTCAGAAGTGGGATAACCAACAAAAAGTCGCCTACAAACCGCCTGCAAACCGCTTAACCAGCCGGTCTACGTGTGTCTGTGTACGTGTGTGCGTGTGACATAACGCCATTTCATAAAATGGTGGGCAAAGACGAACTTCGCCGGGCGCTCATCGAAGCCGGCGTCGACGTACCGCATACTGCCACCCTCGCACAACTTCGGCAACTTTACGCCTCTCTCGAGCTGGCCGCTCGCTCCCCCCGTGCAGCGCAGCCCACCACCTCGGCCATGGCATCAGCCTCCGCTTACGCAAACCATCCCGAGGCCGCCATTTTGTATCACCCTCATGAAAATGGCGGTGACGCCGTTAATGATGCCGCTTCGACGAACAACACCACCGACGCCAATGCTAATCTGCCCTCCGCCCAAGGTGTAGCTGCCGCCCTTCCCCGCGGTTCCGACGATATGGAGGCTCACATCGAAGCGCTGCGAATGCAGCTACAGTTAGCCGAATTGCGTCAGAAAGTGCATCAACTCGAGGCGCAGCAACCGACCGCCATTTGTACAAAGGATTTCGAATCCTTCATCGAGCCGCTTGATGCTGAGAAAAATTCCGCTGGTTCCGTGATTTGGAACGCCTTTTCTCACTCCACCGAGTGTGCGATGCGGACAAATTTTTGTTTACTCTTCGGCTCCTCACAGGCACGGCAGCTAACGTCGCCAAAGAATTTGACGTCACCACTTACGACGAACTGAAAATGGAGCTGATCGACAACCTTCATTTCGTCGCTACTCCTGAATCTGTGTACCGCCAACTCCGCAATCGTCGGCTGCAGCCCCAAGAATCTGCCCTCCGCTACCTGTTTGATATGCAGCGCATAGCTGGCCAAGCCGACATCCCTGATTTGGAACTGATCCCGATCGTCATCGACGGCTTGGGAAGCCCGTCAATTACTTCAAGCCTGCATTTCATGCCCCTCACGATGGAAGATTTCCGTAAGAAGCTGAAGCTTTTCGAGTCTTGCCGTCATCTTCGAGCCATCAAGCCCCCTTCCGCCGATATTCGGGCCCCGATGAACAGCCCTATGGAACGGCCCCAACCGTCGCAGGAACCTGTCCGCTGCTTCAACTGCTCCCGATTTGGACACCTTCAGAGTGCCTGCTCCAAGCCGAAGCGCCCACCCGGCGGATGTTTCCGCTGTTTCCAGACTGGGCACGTCTACCGCAATTGCCCTGAACGTCGGGCCAACGCCACTGTTGAGGGCGGTATTAGCTCGGAGGATACTCTCGGCACAAACCAAGAGGTGAGTTTGACATTTTTACACCCTTCTACTAAACGTACCACCCTCAATCGCGTTCGTTCCCTTCTTGATACCGGGAGTCCTGTGAGCTTCATCAGTGACACAGTAGTACCAGCTAGGCTGCTAGGACCTCTTTCAACAACTGAATACTGCACTATGGTTAAGGGACCACTTTATTCTCGAGGACGAATTAATTGCATAATCCAGTTTAGGGATCATTCTGTTCGACATTCTTTTATTATATTACCTGGAATTGCGTGGCCTGTCATTATTGGTCGCGATTTACTTAATTCTCTTAACATTTCTCTTACTTATTCATCTTTTTCAAAATCATGTATTACTAAAACCCCGTTGGCGGAACTTGAATAAGTTGATACAACTCTTCCAGAAAAATTAGAAGATGCTATTAGGAGTATTTGCTCGCTCGATGTAATCGAAGCCGAAAATGAACTGGATTTAGGAGATACTCTATCCTTAGAGCAGCGTTCAATTGTTATTTCTATTATTGAGAATTCATACCTCAAATATATTTCAAACACTAAACCACTCGTACATCCAATGAAAATCAATCTTACCCATGATACACCGATATTCACTAAGCCGCGTAGACTTTCTTATGGCGAAAGACAACAGGTAAAACAGATCGTTGATAAACTCTTAGCGGAAAACATCATCCACCCTAGCAATTCTCCTTATGCTTCCGCATTAGTTCTCGTTAGAAAAAGAGCGGCGAAGTTCGTATGTGTGTGGATTACCGGCCCCTCAACAAAATTACCGTTCGGGATAATTACCCCCTACCCCTTATCGAGACTTGTTTGGAGCATCTGTGTGGGAAAAGATTCTTTAGTTTGCTAGACTTAAAAAGCGGTTTCCACCAAGTCCCAATGAGTGATGAATCCATCCCTTACACTTCTTTTGTAACCCCAGACGGTCAGTTTGAATATTTGAAAATGCCCTTCGGTCTCCGCAACGCCCCTTCCGAATTCCAACGTTTTATCAACTCTATTTTAAGAGAATTTATTGATGATGGCAGAGTAGTCGTTTATCTTGATGACATCATCATCGCTTCCACCGATCTTAACTCACATCTTACCACTCTTCGATCTGTCTTAGAAAAGATTAAACAGAACAATTTGGAACTCCGTCTTGATAAATGCAAATTTGCTCACGAGGAAATAGAATACTTGGGCTACAAAGCTAATTACAATGGAATTCAACCTAGTGATCGGCATATTCAAGCACTTACCAATTACCCTATGCCCACTAACCTGAAGCAGCTTAGGCGTTGCCTTGGGTTGTTTTCATATTTCCGACGCTTTGTTCCCTCCTTCTCTTGCATAGCCAAACCTATGACAAAACTACTTCAGAAGGATGAAGCATTTAATTTCGATTCAACTTGCGTACACGCTTTTGAAACCCTACGTGACAAACTTGTTCATTCCCCTGTTCTTTCCATCTTCGACCCAAAGCGGGAAACTGAAATACACTGTGACGCGAGTTCTTTTGGTTTTGGTGCCATACTCCTTCAAAAACAAGATGACAATAAATTACACCCTGTCGCTTACTTTTCCAAAACCACTTCAAAAGATGAGTCCAAGTTACACAGCTATGAACTTGAAACTCTTTCCATCATTTACGCTCTTAAGCGCTTCCACACTTATGTTCATGGGCTCCCCATTAAAATAGTTACCGATTGCAACTCCCTGGTTGAAACCTTTAAGAACCGTAATGCTTCCGCTAAGATTGCCAGGTGGTCCTTGTTTCTGGAAAATTACGATTACACCATCTGTCATCGCTCAGGTACCTCTATGCCCCATGTCGATGCACTGAGTCGCACCGAAGCCGTGAGTGCCATCGGTGAGATTGACCTTGACTTCCAGCTTCAAGTAGCTCAGACACGTGACCCATCTATCGAAGCTCTTAAACATCGGTTAGAATCAGAAGAAGTTGACGGATTCTTACTTCAAGATGGGCTTGTCTATCGCGACATACCTGATGGTCAACCTCAATTGTATGTCCCTTCGGAAATGGTCGACAACGTAATTAGACACACTCACGAGCGAATTGGCCACCTAGGCATTAACAAAACCTTTAGCAAAATTAGTCAGCATTATTGGTTCCCCCATATGAAGCCCACCATCGACAAATTCATTAAGAACTGCCTCAAGTGTATTGTTTATTCTGCACCTCATCATACTAATGCCCGAAATATGTACAGCATCCCTAAAGAACCTTTGCCCTTCGATACAATCCATATCGATCATTTAGGTCCACTGCCTAGTTCCCCTTTACGCAAGAAGTACATACTTGTTGTTATCGATGCTTTCACTAAATTAACCAAACTTTACCCAACCTCTTCCACTAATGCAAAAGAAGTGTGTTCTGCCCTCTCTCAATACATGTCTTACTATAGCCGCCCTAAGCGGATTGTTAGCGATCGTGCTACTTGTTTCATCTCCACCTTGTTTGAGGACTTTTTGGAATCGCATAACATTAGTCATGTCCTCAACGCCACCGGATCCCCACAAGCCAATGGACAGGTAGAACGGGTGAACCGCGTGTTGCGTCCCATCCTTAGCAAACTATCTGATGCTCCAGACCAGGCCGATTGGGTGTCCAAGTTGCGATCAGCTGAGTATGCCTTAAACAATACCGTCCACACATCTACGAACTTCTGCCCCTCTGTCTTGCTCTTTGGAGTTGAACAACGCGGTAAGATTCCGGATGAAATAGTCGAACACTTAGACGAAAAATTTGACCAAGTGCCTAGGGACTTAGGAGCCATTCGGGCTAAAGCGTTAGAAAACATAGAAGAATCTCAACGGAAGAATGAGGATTATTTTAGCAAGAAGCATAAACCACTGCAATGCTACAAAGAAGGTGAATTAGTAGCCATACGTTATACCGATACGACCGATAGCGGTAATAAGAAGCTCAATCCCAAGTTCAGGGGACCGTATGTCATTCATAAAGTGTTACCTCATGATAGGTACGTGGTACGTGATGTAGAAGGATGTCAACTCACACAACTACCCTACGATGGGGTTCTAGAAGCGAATAAGTTGCGGCGCTGGACCGAGTCCAGTGATTAGGAAATTGAGGGCAATTTATTGTTCAGGATAGCCGAGCTGTAACGTCCGGACTAATATCGCCCACTGTGCACTCAACCCGAACCCCAAACGCAGCGGTATATACGCATTGTATTTTGACCGCTGGAGCACCCGTTGTGCTAGATGAACTGTCATAGAAGCTCTCTTCTTGGCGCGACATTGAACTGAACAGACGTAAGCCACTGACTTCTGTGTTTAACTAATTGTGTGCTCTTCCGAATTGTGCTAAATATTATTAAAACGGCCAATTAACCTTCCGCCACCCGTAAACGCTTGGTCGTTACACATGAAAGGTCATATTATGTGTCGACATACGCATTGTAGTGTTCTAATCAAGTTTAAAAGAAATATTCAGCCAAATCCAAGGTGTGTTATTGTTCCGAGTTTCGGCAAGAGCCCATAACATTGAGCTGTCAAAAATGAACATTTACTGTGTACCTATTTTCGGCAGCATTTAAAATGAAAAATAACATGTTTATCATGATTTTAAAATTCCAAGCAGTATAGAAAATTAAATTAAATAAATTAAATTAAATTAAATAAATAAATTAAAAATATTAAATAAGCATAAAATTATTGGCTGAAAGCCGAATTATGCCGAATTATTGGCTGAAAGCAAATCTGCCGAAAAAAGCACAATTTATTTGATATTTTGAAAAAAAAAAACGTAATGAAATGGTGTGAAACTTCGTATGTAAATAACAAATAAGTACACGTTCTCTACAAAATTTTGTTTTGTGAAATTTGTTACCGCATTTGTGCAGAATTTCACGTTTTTAGCTACCCTGCCGAAAAAAGGTACACTGCCGAAAACTGGTACAGTTACCCTACCACTTTTTTATGTGAACGCGAAGCAGCGCCTTCCTCATGTGGTTATACAGGTATTCCCGGATATACGGCATACTCGATACACGCGATTTTACTGTACGCTATTTTCTAAATTTGACAGTTCTTTGAGAAAATTGTGCACATTTGAGACATCGAATGTCAAATGCAAAATAAATTCTCTTTTGATCGAATATTAAAAACAATTTCAAAAGGTATAAAATTGTTAAATTCAGTTGAAATCGGATCAAATTACTAATTTAGTGGCTGAAACCTACCGCTTCATGCAAAATCATACGAAAATTAGCTTAATTTGACTGAAAACAACGACATTCAACTTACGCTAAAATTCGAGGTACGCTCTTGCCTCCGGTCCGTATTGATAGCGTATATCGGGGAGTACCTGTACATTGATACAAAGAGCGGACGATACCCAAGCTCCCGACCACGCTGGTTTTCGATGGGCTTTTCGGGAATAATTCGTTGACGAATTATCCCCGAAAATATCAACGAAATACAGACCATTTTCGGGAATAGTGAACACACGTGAAGGATAAACCCATGCGAAAAAAGAGCTGATGCTACCAACCACTTCATTAGTTCTACATCGAATCACTTTGCCAGTTGCACCACCATATCATTATTCATTATCGTGCTATTTGCTGGTTTTGTTGTATGAAGGGGTACTGATAATAAATGAACTAAAAGAAATTAAAAAAAAAAACAATAAAAATAACAGACTGATTTTAAAACACGCATTTCTAACAATTAGTAAAGGGGTCTGAAGTTAGTGGAGCTGTATGTTAAAGAAAACTTTAAATTATCAACGCCAATAATAACAATGAAATTGAACTCAGGTCGACCATGGTGAAAAAATTACACCATTACCATTTGACCATAACTACTTCATGAAAATGAATCGTTATCTATCAGTTTTAAACCCTTCAAATATAGCACAATAAACAAAGAGATGTGTAAAAGTTCATCGATGCGTGTGAGAGAATAGGGCTGATGAATAGAAAGAGATGGCATGAGTTTGTGTTCATTATCCCCGAAAAATTTCGCTTGGGAAGAGGAAAACGCTTGCGTGAACGATTGGTCTAGCACCCGCTGCGCTAAGCGATCGAAAACTTGTCAGCCACTCGCTCAATCCCGCACAACAAAATCGAGCAGTTTTTGAGCTCGCTTTCTAGCTCCCCGCTGCGCAAAGCGACGGAAGAAATCATGCCGTTCAGAGAATTTTATCATGCCATCTTTTTCCCTCCAACGGCAAATTTGTCAAGCAGCTCGTCGAGCTACCCGTCCCTGACTCCGCCTCATACCCCTCGCCTGAGCGCGCTGTCGAAGGTTTGAATGTGTTGGTGCGTCAGACGGCCAATCGCTGTCAGCCGTCGTCCGTGCTTTTTCCCTCCATAGCGCTATCTCTTTCTCGCGTGTGGACAATGCTCATGAGTTGCTGTGGCGCTTAAAAAACCGTTTACACACATTGCTGCGATGAAGTTGCATTTTCACAAATCAAACCAAAAAAGCGCTATGAGTTTAATCGATGCAATGTAAAAATGACTACGGAATCACTAGCGCACGATGGAGGGTTTGCTGTGCAACGCGCAGAACCCTAATTCGCTCTAACACGTTCAGCCCGGCGCTGATTTTCATCAACATTCCGTTCCGCCGGCATCTAGAACGCAAGCTGATTGTGAAATCGGCATACTGGAAAGTTCACTGGCAGTCCCTGGGGCGTGCCATCGAACTGAACGTGCTAAGCATTAAGCATAACACTAAGCTTTTGTTTTCGTCTGTTGTGGATTACATAGATATGCTAAGCATCCTGCACATGGTTGTGAGTGTGCGTGTGTATGCAAAACTGTCGTCAAATGTAATTTCTTCCGGAATGTTATGATCCATCGGTCAAAGAAAGGAAGGTGTTCATGAAAGGCGGAAAGACGAATTGAGGCCCCTGAGGAGGGGGTACTGACACACAGCTGTTGGAAGATTGAACAGTATACTTAAATTGCCAGCGGATGGGGGGGGGGTGGCCATGGGACCCCTACGATCATGGGTCACAGGCCCTAAAATTGTTGTCGCCATGGGGGGAGGGGAGGTGCAAATGGTTCTCCAGCCACGGAGCCCTAACGACCATCTTTCCGGGGACCCTTGTCGCTAATAATCTGTCCACTTGTAGACATACGGCATACTACAGACTAGAAATCTTCGGCGACCGCCTAGTCCGCCTACCGTTAGGTCCACCGCTGGTTCATGACGGTGTTTTTTTTATCATGGAGGTGCATCCTTCCCCCTGCCTGCAGCGTATGCATCGAGCAGGAGACAGTGTGGCAGTATGCAAGTTGCCCGCTGGATAGGAGCGGTCCCGCGGCACCGCCATCATTCCGCACATCTTAACAGCATGCCCGTCATGGGTTCTAACCGCGTATGAACCGTCCGCCGTAGCAAAGCCTTACTATCCGGCTACGTGGTATTCAAGTCCTGAAATGGCCGGCATGATCGCATAGGCTATTACCCCAACAATAATAATAATAAGAAAGAAGAAGAACTTAGCATAACAGTCCACACCCGGAGAAGAGATTGGCTTGTCTTTATTGCTGCCGGACTACCGCTGTGACGCGACAAATGCACGAAATGCCCTCCACCAAAGGACATGAACCTACCGAGCCGAACCCATTCCAAGGCAGTGCCAGTCGAACGGCGTCATGATACCGGCTTGCCCAGCCAACAAGCCACCAGATTCTGGACGGACAGGTGCAGCACCATACGCGCACCGTAATAAACAAATCCAGAATCCTCTTTTGTATGAATTCAATTCAAATTTTGTTTCCACTTGGATCTGCTAGCTGATTTGGAAAGAAATGTGCTACATATCACATGCACGTTTGCTTCGATCGTGTGTCTTTTTAATACCCCCAACAGCAGAGCCGATCGCAAAGATGGTGGTGTCAATCCAATGGTTGTGTTGTCTCTCAGGTAGCGAGATCAAAAACGCACGGACTCTGTTGCCGCAGTGGATGAAAATTTACGCATCAGAATGAAGCAGTTGTGGGGTTTCCGCTCGTACGCACACACACACACACGCATGCACGCACACATGCACGAACGCGCGCACGCGAGCGCGCACCCACGAATGCGCGCACGCGAGCACGCACCCACGAAAGCGCGCAGGTGAGCGCGCACCCACCACCAATCCCCCCCCCCCCTCACCCGCACGAGCGAGTACGGCTACCTTTTCGGAAGAAAGGCTGGTTCAGCTATCTTGTAGCGCATCCTCATCCAGCGCCGGGTGGGGTGGGGGATCGCGACATGATTGAGTGGACGGTCACTTTCCCCGCGCTGTGTGTGTGCGTGTATGTGTGTGTCGAGACCCAAAACTCGAGACAGATTTCTGCACATTAAAAAAAAATTATTGCCACTATACGCCGTGCTACATGATGCTTAGAAGGTCATTGAAGCATCAAACATGTTCTAATAAAAAAATATTAGTTCAGTGTTAGACGTTCTCCTACGCTTGTTTTAAATAGGCTTCTTCACCCTCAATTGCCACGGGCATCGAATGGTCTCATCAGCAGCGGCACGAAATAAAATAATCCATCAATACACCGATAACACTTTAAATCCCAATCCAGCTTCTCCCGCATCGTCCCAAGGTCACACACTTATTAATAAATGCTAACACGCACCAATAACAATACATAACCGCAATGCGCATATAAGTATCAACGCATACACCACAACACCCAATCAGCTGGCGGCGGAAGGCACGGGCTGAAGTTCAAGTAAGGCAAGCCAGGGTGAAGGAGGGAGAGGAGAGGAAGAAGCGGACGAAAGAATGGGCGCCATTATTTTTTTTTAATTTTTTGACCGTTTTTTTTTGCTCCGCCGCCGCCCGAACTTGGCCCGAACTGCCCGAACTGCGCGACCCAGCGCAGGAATCGCTGAAGTCCAGCGCGGGAGACCAGCCAAAATCTGCGCTGGCCAGCGCAGATTTTGGTACCCCGCACAACAAAATCGAGCAGTTTTTGAGCTCGCTTTCTAGCTCGCTTTCCGCCGAAACCGATCGAGAAAGCGAGCAGAAATGTCCGAAGAACCGATCGAAGCTCTTGATCGGTTGAAGCGTTTACGGTATTTCGAGAGAGCGCGCTGTATGTGTTTGTCTCTTTTTGACAAAAAAGCTTCGGTACGCAACCGTGTTGGCGCAAAAATGATGATTGCCGAAAAATAGTTCACACCCATGTTCTCTTTTCCCCTCCTTCCCCTTTTCTTCATCCTTTCACCACATTTTATCGTTATTGGTTCTTGCTCTCTATCTACATTGAGCGAGTGGCTGACAAGTTTTCGATCGCTTTGCGCAGCGGGACATTTCCTGCGCTGGAAACTGCTCGAATTTGCGCAGCGGGTCGCTTTCCGCCGAAACCGATCGAGAAAGCGAGCAGAAATGTCCGAAGAACCGATCGAAGCTCCCCGCTGCGCAAAGCGATCGAAAACTTGTCAGCCACTCGCTCAATGTAGCTAGAGAGCAAAAACCAATAACGATAAAGCGAGGTGAAAGGGAAAAGAGAGAAGAAAGAGAACGTGGGTGTGAACTATTTTTAGGTCATTATCATTTTTGCGCCAACACGGTCGCGTACCGGAGCTTTTTGTCAAAAAGAGACATACACAGACAGCGCGCTCTCTCGAAATACCGTAAACGCTTCAACGATCAAGAGCTTCGATCGGTTCTTCGGACTTTCTGCTCGCTTTCTCGATCGGTTTCGGCGGAAAGCGAGCTAGAAAGCGAGCTCAAAACTGCTCGATTTTGTTGTGCGGGTCTTGATCGGTTGAAGCGTTTACGGTCGTTCGAGAGAGCGCGCTGTATGTGTATGTCTCTTTTTGACAAAAAAGCTCCGGTACGCGACCGTGTTGGCGCAAAAATGATAATGGCCGAAAAATTGTTCACACCCACGTTCTCTTTCTCCCCTCCTTCCCCTCTTCACCATCCTTTTACCTTTTATTGGTTCTTGCTCTCTAGCTACATTGAGCGAAACGCTGAGTTTTCAATCGCTTTGCGCAGCGGGCTATGGAAACAAAGCTAAAGTGTAACACAACTGTGAGCCTTTATTTCTCTTTCAATTCCGCGACGATACACACAGTAAGCCGAGCCAGAACCTTCTGATCTGCTCCGGCCGATCGCGGCTTTTTATATCCTCCTTGACCCTTGCGTGAAAGAGAAGAAATGTTCTCATCCTTGTTCCTCAGGAAAGTTCCAGAACCGTTCCCTGTCTCTAAATCTCGCAAACCGTTCACGGTCTCTACACTACTCCCCCCTAAATTCGCGGAGTGAAAAATTTACTTTCCTATCTACTCTATTTAGTTGGTATGCTGGTTTAAGCCTATCAATCGATACGGACAGTTGCTTACCATTTCTCTCTATCACAAAAAACTTCCTGAGTTTCTTTACCACATCGTAAGGCCCTTCATATGGAGGTTCGAGGCCTTCCCTAACCCTATCTATCCTGACATACACCTTGTTGCATGTTTCTAATTCCTTAGCTACGTAAACTTTGTTTCTGTGACGCGAGGTGATGTCGGAGATACTTTGCTAAACGCGTTTCTAAGCCTGGCTAAGTAATCAGTAACATCAGGAATATTTCTGTCTGATGGTGAAACGAAATCTGCTGGTAACCGCAAATTCTGTCCGTAAACTAATTCGGCCGGAGTACATTTCAGATCTTCCTTATAGCTAACTCTGATTCCTAACAACACGAGAGGTAATCGTTCGGTCCATCGTTCAGAAATATCGTTAGCCATTAGTGAGCCTTTTAAGTGCCTGTGAAATCTCTCTACAAGACCATTGGATTGAGGATGGTATGCTGTTGTCGATATATGATGACTTCCTAATAGTTTAGCTAGCTCCATGAACAGTTTTGACTGGAATTGTCTACCTCTATCTGTTGTTATGTTAATAGGACAACCGAATCTTGATACGAATTCTGACACCAATGTTTTGGCTACCGTTTCTGCTGTAATATCTTCTATTGGATAAGCCTCCGGCCACCTCGTGTATCTATCTACAACTGTTAAAAGGTACGATTTGTTATCGGAAATTGGAAGCGGTCCCACGATATCAATGTGAATATGATCAAATCTGCCAGCTGGAAGATCAAATTGTGCTAATGGTGAGTGCATGTGCTTATTGATTTTAGCCCTCTGGCAATTTTCGCAAGCTTTGGTCCATTCTGTTATGTTTTTATTCATACTAGGCCTGAAATATTTTGATGTTATTAATTTCCGCGTGGCTCTAATCCCGGGGTGTGATAGATTGTGTTGATCCTTAAAAACGGAAAATCTAAATGGTTCAGGGATGTAAGGACGGTTGATACCTGTTGATGTCTCAAAGTATATACCTTGGTTATTTACGTTTAATTTGTTAAGTCTATACCTTGAATCACTTGATTGGTTTTCTAAACATTTTTTCAGCTCTATATCATGTTTTTGGCCCTCTACTAATTCTCATAATTGAGAGAATTTATGGTACTAGCTTCTCCTACGCGTGACAAAGTGTCAGCAACAATATTGCTATCCCCTTTTATGTATCTGATATCCGCAGTAAACTGAGAAATGTAGTCGAGATGTCTAGCCTGTCTTGGAGTTTTCTCAGCTTTTGATGAAATAGCCGTTGTGAGTGGTTTATGGTCCGTGAGAACAAAGAAATCTCGCCCTTCTACAAAATACCGGAAATGCTTAATTGCAAGGTATATTGCTAACAATTCCCTATCAAAAGTAGAATATTTCTGTTCTGCTTCTGTCAATTGCTTTGAGAAAAATGCTAGAGGTTCCCAACAACCGTTATTCTCTTGTTGCAGTACTGCACCGACCGCGACATTGGAAGCATCGGTTGTGATATTTAACTGTGTGTTGTCTCTCGGATGGTTAAGCAAAGTAGCGTTGGATATGCTGGATTTTAACGCTTCAAATGAAGTTTCGCAATCTGATGTCCAGCTCCATGGAAGAGTCTTTGATTTGGAGTACATGGCTATGTGCTTATGTAAAGGTCTCATAATTTCTGCGATACGAGGGATAAATCTATGGTAGTAATTGACCATCCCACGAACCGCTGTAATTGTTTTAGTGATGTTGGTTGAGGAAAATTCGTGATTGCTTCGACCTTATCCTTAGTAGGGGTGATGCCCTGACTATTAACCTTGTGGCCAAGGAATTCTATCTGTGGTACTCCAAAAACGCATTTGGAGTGTTTTAGTTTTACATCGTTTTCGGACAATCTTTTCAGAACCTCCCTCAAATGAACAAGGTGTTCTTCCTGTGAGGTGCTTCCTATCAAGATGTCATCGATGTAAACATATACATAGTCTAGATCCTGGAAAATTGAATCCACAAAACGTTGAAAGGTTGGACCGGCATTTCGTAAACCGAAAGGCATTCTTAAAAATTCGAAAAGCCCAAAAGGAGTAGTAATCGCTGTTTTGTACACATCCTCTGGAGCAATCGGTATCAAGTGATAAGCTTTTATAATATCTAATTTTGAAAAAAATGAACAATTATGTAAATTCATGGCAAAGTTCTGAATATGTGGAATTGGGTATCTATCGGGTATTGTGGCAGCGTTTTAAACGCCGATAATCCCCACACGGGCGCCAATCATTGTCTGTTTTAGCCACCATGTGCAATGGAGATGACACAGGTGAAGAAGAAGGACGGCAGATGCCCAATTCCATCATATGCTGGAATTCCGCATGGGCAGCTTTATGCCTTACTGGGTCTAATCTGCGTGGTTTTGCAACCGGAAGCTGCCCTTTGGTTTGAATATGGTGGACAATATGATGTTTAATCGGTTTGTTGAAATCTGGGGCTTCCATTAAGGATGGAAATTCCTTCAACAAATTTGTGTAAACATCAGAAACCGCAAACAATTTTGGGGACGGAGTATCAACTTTGGCTATACTCGCTTTGGTAGATAAAGAGGTGAGTGGATCAACTAACCGTTTGTTACTCAGATCAACCAATAGACCATATCGTTTGAGGAAATCTGCCCCAATGATCGGATGGTTCACTGCAGCAAGCACAAAAGTATGAGGAAAAGAACGACGTAGCCCCAAGGACACCTTAAGAATTTTACCCCATAAGTTGGAATGGGAGTTCCATTTGCTGCGACTAACGTGTCATTCGATTTTGCTAAAATGCCAAAAATGGAATTAGGAATGACAGAAACATCGGCCCCACTATCTAACTGTTAGCTTAGACTCTTCGTCATAAAGAAAAAGGCGGCTTGAATTAGTAAAAACACTCACAGATCCCGCCGTATCTGCAACGTTTATTCGTTTTTTTGCGCTTCATTGTTATAGAAATTACATGGCTCCACACATTTTGTAGCGGCACTGCCAAACTTATAGTGGTACCAACAAAAGGTTTTCTAGGTGTTCCTACTTTGCCGCGAGATGCACTACGATTGCGCATCCGATTTCGTTCAATCGATCGATCACGGCCGCGAGAAATTCGCATCTGTTCCATTAAGCCTTTTAATTCCTGAACCTCTTTCTTAAGGGCAAATACCTCACTATTCTCGTTGCTTGATTCTTGTTTAACGCTACATGCATTCACCATCGCCCCTTTTGATGCTTCCCATATTTTGTCCGCAATAGGTAGAATCTCTTTAAGGTTAGTTTTCCCTAGTGAAATCATGGCTATTTCTATTGATTTTGGTAGTCGCCCTAACCATAAACGAAAAATTAACTTATCTGAAATGTCACTGGATGATCCTGCAAGCTGCACGAGACGCCGATGAAATTCCGACGGACTGCTATCTCCCATCACGGCGTTGTAGAGAAGTTTCGAGATCCGCTGCTCCTCACTAATCGATAAGCGCGTCAGCAAAGCTTCCTTCAAATACGTATACCGGTTGTGCGCAGGAGGATTCTGGACGATGTCGATCACTTTCTCCAGCGTCTCGGGCGGCATGGCGGTTAGAAGATGAGCATACTTGGTGCGCTCGGTTTTGGTTCCCGCGTTTTCAAACTGAGCCTCTGCTTGAATAAACCATGTACTTGGTGAGTTGGTCCAAAATGGTGGCAGCTTCACAGCACTGATCTCCATCTCATCCCGGATGTTCTGTGGTGCGGTAGGTGGCGGCACGCGGTTCGTCATCTCGGATTGAGGTGTCGTCGATGGAGTTGCGAAATGTGCCTCCTCTTGAGCCGCATGATGTACCGACGCGTTCGTCTCGTCTCCGAGTTGTGGTTGATTTGTAGCCATGTTTCTGTTCAGATCCTTTTATACGGCAAAGGAATAACGCTCCGAACGAAACCCAGACGAATGTGATTCTCTTGATGGTGTGTGTAACATTTACTGCAAGATGGTGCGTGTGTATGTGAACGCGTTGAAGAAACGTTTCTGTCACCAGACGTGTGCTGAGTGTTGGTGTGTGTCGTTGTGGGGTGAGCGTAACCGGATGACGTGTAATCCACAAAGGATTCTAGAAAATAATCCTGCTTCTTTTTTCACTAGAACTCACACGCAATGTTTATTTTCCGTACTTTTGAACATACGTACTTCAACACACGCCCGATCGCGATACTACGTACGTTTTATTCGCGCTTGTACAACACATGTACGGTCACGACGCTCACGTTAATTAGAAGGCTGGCGTACTATACGAAACAAATCGCCACGTTAAATGAATCGTAGATTTAGTGTTCTTAACAAAGAGTGTGCGATTATGTGATCTCTCTTGATCACGTCGGGGTCACCAATAAAGTGTAACACAACTGTGAGCCTTTATTTCTCTTTCAATTCCGCGACGATACACACAGTAAGCCGAGCCAGAACCTTCTGATCTGCTCCGGCCGATCGCGGCTTTTTATATCCTCCTTGACCCTTGCGTGAAAGAGAAGAAATGTTCTCATCCTTGTTCCTCAGGAAAGTTCCAGAAGCGTTCCCTGTCTCTAAATCTCGCAAACCGTTCACGGTCTCTACAAAGCTAAACGAAACATGCGAATCGTTGATGTGACACAGCCAAGTTGCAAGCAAATACTGACCAACACACAGAAGAACGAGGCAGAATGAAATTTTTTCTGAATGTTAGAATGAGAAAAATGATTCTTCTTCTTTTGGCTCAACAACCGTGCCGGTCAAGGCCTGCCTGTACCAAAACTTTCATGACTTATTGATCCCCCATAGCAGATAGTCAGTCCTACGTATGCGGCACGGTCCATTTGGGGCTTGAACCCATGACGGGCATGTTGTTAAGTCGTACGAGTTGACGACTGTACTACGAGACCGGCTGGGAAAAATGATAGATCCACATAAAAATCGCGCGATAATGCCGGTTGGATGCGATTGTCCTGAGGGGTTAACTCTTTCCAACCGTATCTTTCTTCTAATTTTCTTTAATTCTCTTCTTGGTTTTCTTTTATTCCCTTTTTTATCTAAGTTTATGATAGTCTCTACGCTCTACCTGTATTTTTTTTCTTTTATTTTTTGCTAGCTAGGGCCAATTCAATTAGGCTTAGTTTTTCATGAATGATTTTGTTTATTTGTTAATTATTAATTACTTTTAAGTCTGCATTATTTAGCCTTGATGGCGGATATTGCACTCAATTAATTAATAGAAATGAAATAAAATGAGACTATTTGTTTTCTCAACAGCTCAGGCAGAAGAATCAGCAAGTCAGGAACAACGTTCGAGAAGGAATGATAGTCGTTGTGCATGACTGAAATCTACCATCGCTCGAATGGCAACTAAGCCGGATTGCAGCTATATACCCGGGAAAAGATGGCTTAGTTAGAGCTTTTGAAGTTAAGACAAAGATAGGGACATATCGACGCTGTATGAATCGAGTATTGAGGATAATGAAGTTCCGAGCTCCATTTGATAGTCATCCGTGGGGGGAAGGTGTTCCGTCTAATCAGCCGGAAGACGTTAGGATTTTGCGCCTGCGTCAAACGTCTTACGGTTGACAGCACGATGGAAGCAATGAACGGCGAAGAGAAAAAATGCGATGGCGGTTACTGACTTGGAGAACGCGGACGCTGACAGTTGAAAATATAAAGCTTTTACGATGAACATCACGTTTTTAACAATTTCATAAGTCTGACACATAGCACTTAAAATCTTTTTTATTATTTTTTGCTACTACTTTATTTCATCTACAATTTCTCAATTGGTAAACGTTTTTATGACTTAAAAAGCAATAAATAGTATAGCAAACAAAACATATAACCTACGCTCAATCAAACAGGAAAATTCACGTCTAAATTATTATTTTCTACCGAAGATACTACCAAGAAAGCAGAGGAGGGCTTTTTTTTAAAAGTGGAATGCCATGCTCATCTATCTCAACCGATGGCACTAATGGTGGCTTAAATCCTCCGTATTCGATGCGATGACCCTTTCCGTAGCTAGGATTACGTCGGAATTTTACGTCGCTTTTAGCCCAATGATCCGCCAATAATGGAATTGGTCCTATGTAATCGTCCTTAATGACTGGTTCATATTGCATGGAAGCAACATTCCCTGCTTGAAAAATTAAATTGATTAGGTGCACATATAGAAAATAAATAATTTAAATATTACATACATACTGGAAACATACCTGCATAAGCATCGTCGTTAAGAATTTCCAAGGGTTGTTTTTCGTGTAAGTTTTTTGCTTGAGTATTAAAATGGTGATTATCCACAATGACCGGATTTGATGATGACGCTGCATAGTGTAAATCATTTATAGGATACCGATTATTTGGATAGAAACTATGCATTTCGCCTGGTTTTGCGCCATCAATTTTTGGGTAGTGGTGAGATTTGGGAAGAAATGATCAACTAAATATTTCTTTTTCTGAGCCAAAAACATTCCAAAATCTAAATGCTCGTAATGAACGGTTTTAATTATTGAATGTGTTGGTTTTGGTTCATGTAATGGTAGAGTTATGTATTTCTCTACTGGATATAGTACTGGTATAGCCACAGGCACCTGTACAGGATAGTGTACTGGTATTTCCACGGGTACTTGCACTGGGTAGGGCCGATCAACATTTTTTTCCACTGGAAACGGGCGATCAATAATTTGCTCGACCGTGTAAGGCACAGGACGGTCTATAATTTTTCAACAACTTTCTCCAATGCTGCTGGTACCGAGACCTGTACATGTTTTTCGATTACATGTTGTATTGGTATTGGTCGATTAATAATCTTTTCAATATTTGTTTCTACTGTGGTCTTCACTGCAACTGGACGCTCATTTTTTTTTTTCACAGGACGATCAATGTAATGTGGAACTTCTACAGGCTTTTTCACAATTTTCTCCACAGTTACTGGTCGATCAAGGATGTGTGGTACGTGATAAGGAATCTTCACTTCTTCCGTGATTATTTTTTCTACTACTACTGGAGTTTTGACAATTTCTCTACAGGTACATTATTTTCTATCTGAATCGGCCGATCAACAATATAATGAATAGGGTTTTCTACAATTCGATCAATGACTAATGGCACTGAATTTTCAACAACAGGTTGTTTGAGCTCTACTTGATTTTCCACGATAGTAGGCTGTTTTAAAACCCTTAAAACTGGGGTTTCAATAAAAACTGGTTGCTTTACAATTCGATCGATAGGTTTTTCTGCAAAAACTGGTTGCTGAATATTTTTTGTGTCGACATCAAAATGCCGTGTAGACGGGGTTGTATTATTAATTAATAATTCCTTAATATTGAAGTTCTTTTGCACGTCTACAACACTACGCTCTTCAATAAGAGTATTGTCATCAGAACAATCTTGATTCGAGTATTTTTTACCGGAATCAGATAGACGTAAGCCTGCCTGATATGGTGCTAAATATCTTGAAAATACAGACTTTTTACCAACAGTGATTGTGGTTGTGGTAAATAAGATTTCTGTAGGTTTATCAGTCGTATAAGAACCCTTGTGTCTCGTGCTCAACCGTGCAGTAGTTGATGTTCGGAGTTTTGATACTTTTCCAGGTTTAATTGATGTGACTTCTGGTTTAGTGATTAGAATATCTTTTTCGTTGTTGTTTTTGTCGCATGGCTCAGCTGGTTTGCTGGATAAAATTGTAGTTTCCTTTAAATACTGCCCATTGTTGTGATCCATGGACTCCTCCAAAATTTCCACATTTATTTGTTTTACATATGATCTACTACTATTGAGTCGACGGCTTTCAATATCACTAGTTTCCGAAGCATCTTTATCGGTGACAACAATCGGTGCGTTAAAGCTTGCCAGTACTGCCTTGTTTACAGTGTGTTCGCTTCCACTTAGAACACTGTCTTCTGATTTGGAATATTGTCTGACAGTCCCTTGGGAACGGTCTGTGGCACTATCTTGAGCGTAATTGATATCAACTGAATCTTCGGTTCTCACTAAATTCTGGGTATCCGAAAGCAATCTTTGTGTCTTGGTTCCTTCCATATCTTCATTTCCAAACTCTTTGAGTAAGTAATCGTTACTCACAGTTGGTTGAACTAGTGATAGTAACTGAACAGAGATTGGATGCGAGCTGTGCCTAATCATTCTCGATAACCGCTCACTATGGGGCATACTGCAAAGAAAAAAATATATTTTAAACTGATAATTTCATTTACACAGATATTTTATTAACGATCGATTTCGAGCCCAAATAAAAAATGTTAGGCTGCTTTTGAACATTGTTAACCTGTAAGTAAACATTTGACGATTAACTGACACCTATCTGAACTTCGTTCAATCGTACAGTATCGGACAGAAAGATAGGACCCTTGTTTTTTCAACGCAGCATGCACCCGTTGGGCCAGGTTTATTGTGGGTTGTATGTGTTGTGTGTGCATGTGTGGGTGTGTGTGTGTGTGTGTGTGCATGTGGGTGTGTGTATGTGTGTGTGTGTTTGTGTGTGCATGTGTGTGTGTATGTATGTTTGAATGTGTATTGGTGTGTGTGTTTGTTTCACAAGTATGTCGTTTCGGATAGATTTGTTAGTAGTTTTTTGTGTTTTGGGTTAGGTTTTTGATGTAATAAGCAGGACCACCGCCCTCGCGATCAGTGTTTTTTCGATACCTTAACAATTTTACGGTCTTCTTTCGCCGTGGTCTTTTGAGGACGTCTGATTGACTTGCGCGTTTCGGTTGTCCAAGCGCGTTTTGGTTGTCTAAGCACGTTTCGGTTGTCCGAAGCGCGTTTGCAACAAAAGTGCGCGATCGTTCCATTATGAACTCGATCGTTTTGCGCTTAATGCCAGCAGCAGTCAGTCGCTTCATCATATGGTGCTGATAATCGGTACAAGTTTACCTCGACCCATGTTACTAACATTGCTTGCTTGGACCGTCAAGAACGCGCTGGTTTAAAAAGTTGGACACGGCTCATCCCGTGCTCAGCCTGCGTTCTGCTTCTACACGTGATGAATTACATCGTTGTAGAGCAGCGATAAAAGTGTATGGATAAAAACTATCTATTAGTAAGCGAGTGAGCGTCAACCCATTTAAATCGAGAACAGAATACTGCCGCGCTCATGAAACAAAACGCCCATTGAAAAGAACAACTGCGCGCAAGCTCAATGCACGCACAAAGTTTCCTATGCACACACCAGCTTTAACGCAGAGATGCACGCTGGCCTTTCAATGTCGTGCACTGGAGAAACACCTGTGAGGGAATGCCGAGTTCATTGCTATTATGCGCGTTTCCATTTCGCACCGCTGTCGCACAATCATGAAACAGCACACCTGCGTTCTCGTCCGAAGAACATTCGCTGCTATCGATGCAAACTTTAGCGTTTATCCAAGTGTGAACGCACGCTGTTTCACATGATAACACTCATAATCAGAATGTTTTGAACGCAATATGAAACCATGTCCAGCTACGTTTCTTCAGACAAAAACCCGCGCACTCGCACACACACACACACACACACACACACACACACACACACACACCACACACACAACACACACACACACACACACACACACACACACAACACACACAACACACACACACACACACACACACACACACACACACAACAAGTGAAACGCCTCAGTTGATCGTTTGCTGTATGGAGTTTAGCCTATTGTTGGTGCCTTCATTTACGTAAATAGTTTGAAATCATTGGCCAATAATTTATCCCGATACCCAGTGGCGCGTTAAACGGTGGGCGGACTTGCGGCCGTCAGGGGCCCCGCCCGCGCGATCTAGGGGGCTCCGCCCTTTTGGATGTACGACTCGATTCTACCCCCCTCCCCCTCCCTTTGGATGGGAGTTTTTACCATCTATTTCAAAATGACTCATTTTTAATTAATTCATTTTTCCCATCGCTTCACTCACTGTATTTTGTCGAGGGCCCCGAACTGCAAAACCGGGGGCCCATACTACTCAAAGCAGCACATTAAATGTTCTAAGAAACGGCCGATACTTGTACCAAAGTCGCAAGCGAAGAACGCTGCGACACACGCGCGCACAGTTCAAATCAATACCTCATCATCGTTGTCGCAAAGTATTGGGCAGAGAGAGAAACCGTCAATTTTTGCTGGTGTGGGTGGCCTGTGCACGAGACACCCAAACCCAAAACCACCAGAGCAACTTGCTGCTAAAATGGAATGCACAGAACGCTGCGCTTAACTTCCACCGAAAACCCGTTACACAACACAAGCATACAACACACCCAAACAAAAATTTAAAGGGCCCCTACACAGAATTTCAATACACCGGCTCGTAATCGGTAAAATTAGCAGGAAAAATTGCTAACATCAAGCTAGCAACTGTGATCCAGTGGGTAGAGGTTTCATTCGAGAAACGATTCCATCGATCGATGTGTGCGCTTTTCAATTTGCTTGGATGAAACGTGCCTGTGCTGTCTGGGGGCCTCTATATTGATTTGCAGATGTGTGCCGAAAACAGACAGCTGTTTTCACGCGAAAAATGGTATTCACATCTCAAGCCTGAGATCGTGAAGCGTGCCTGCTTTTAACGCAGAACCTTAAATTTTCACGCGGTTCCCTACTCAACTTTTGTGGTCAACTGACAAATAGGGGAAATCGGGAAGGGGTGATATTCATATGTCCAAAAAGGAACTGGGCCATATTATATTAAAATGATGTTTTATCACTTATACATACAACTTTTTGCTTGAAGACAAAATAAAAAACCGTTACAGCTAAACTGAAGCCAAAACTCAACGTGGTTTACGGGGCCCAACGATTATGTGGACTCTTCGATGAAGGTGTCCCGTCGGTAAGGAGGCCCGTCAATAAGGGGCCCCGTGCACGAGCTCACAAAAAAAACGCGGAGACACTTGCTGCTAAAATCCAACGCACAGAACACAGACGAACGCTGTGTTAACCTCAAAGAAAACCGGAGAAATTAGCAGGAAAAATTGACACCAAGATCGCGTCGTTTTAAAAAGCCTAGGAAGGTCGTTTGGTACGGTGCTTCGTGGGTTGAGGTTTCATTCGAGAAATGGTTAAATCGATGTCATTGTGTGCGCTCTGGCTGAGAGAACCGTCCTGTACTTGTATACGGGGCCCTGCTACCGCTTTGCGATTGTGTGCCGAAAGCAGACAGCTGTTTCACACGAAAAATGGTATTCACATTCCTGGCCTGGTATGGTGGATTGTGCGGTGTCTTTTAATGCAAAAACTAAAATTTTCATTCTTGACCCTAATCGAACACATCAAGTTTGTGGAC